>NC_084618.1:76770631-76840631 GCF_033978795.1 Nerophis ophidion
AGAAAAACAGAACTTACAATTAGTCTTAAATGAAATAAAGGAAAACATTGATTTGACATACATGATCAGAAATACCGTATTTTTTGGAGTATAAGTCGCACCTGCCGAAAATGCATAATAAAGAAGGAAAAAAACATATAAGTCGCATTTTTGGGGGAAATTTATTTGATAAAACCAAACACCAAAAATAGACTTTTGAAAGGCAATTTAAAATAAATAAAGAATAGTGAACAACAGGCTGAATAAGTGTACGTTATATGACGCATAAATAATGTTAACGTAACATATTATGGTAAGAGTCATTCAAATAACTAACATATAGAACATGCTATATGTTTACCAAACAGTAACTCCTAATCAATAAATCCCATGAAATCTTATACGTCTAGTCTCTTACGTGAAATGAGCTAAATAATATTATTTGATATTTTACGGTAATGTGTTAATAATTTCACACATAAGTCGCTCTGGAGTATAAGTCGCAACCCCGGCCAAACTATAAAAAAAACTGCGACTTATAGTCCGAAAAATACGGTAATCATACCTCATTGGCCTCAGAATAAAGTTTATTTTCACGCCGAGACTCCATTAACCTCTTCTATCAAATTGTTTGCCGTCTCATGCTGCTTCCCTTATTCCGTCACATATTAATTGTCCCCCCAACAATTTAAGTCAAAGTCAAAGTCCCAGTAATTGGCACGCACACATTTGGTGTGGCGAAATTATTCCCTGCATTTGAGCCATCACCCTTGATCACCCCCTGGGAGGTGAGGGGAGCAGTGAGCAGCAGCGGCGGCTGCGCCCGGGAATCATTTTTGGTGATTTAACCCCCAATTCCAACTATTGATGCTGAGTGCCAAGCAGGGAGGTAATGGGTCCCATTTTTATAGTTTTTGGTATGACTCGGCCGGGGTTTTAACTCACCAACCTACCGATCTCAGGGTGGACACTACTAACCACTAGGCCACAATGTGACCAAACCGGAACAAAAGATATGTTTCCCTCAAATTTACACGAGTTTTGCAACAAAAATAAAGTTCATATATACTTGCATGAATTTACCAAAGGAAATATATTTCTATATATGTAAATATGAACTTATATTTATACATTGTATTTTTACTTCAATATTTGGGGTGAATGAGATAGTAGAAAAGAAGAAGCTGCTCTCTGTGACCTTTTATGAACAAGATTGCACAACACAGAACCAATGTTGAAATTAGAGATGTCCGATAATGTCTTTTTTGCCAATATCTGATATTCTGATATCGTCCAACTCTTAATTACCGGTTCCGATATCAACCAATACCGATATATTCAGTCGTGGAATTAACACATTATTATGCCTAATTTTGTTGTGATGCCCCGCTGGATGCATTAAACAATGTAACAAGGTTTTCCAAAATAAATCAACTCAAGTTATGGAAAAAAATGCAAACATAGCACTGCCATATTTATTATTGATTGAAGTCACAAAGTGCGTTTTATTTTTTTTAACATGCCTCAAAACAGCAGTTTGGAATTTGGGACATGCAATCCCTGAGAGAGCATGTGGAGGTTGTGGTGGGTGGGGTTGGGGGGCGGGGTTGAGGTGGTGGGTTAGGGGGTATTTATTGTAGCGTCCCGGAAGAGTTAGTGCTGCAAGGGGTTCTGTGTATTTGTTCTGTTGTGTTATGGTGCAAATGTTCTCCCGAAATGTGTTTCTCATTCTTGTTTGGTGTGGGTTCACAGTGTGGCGCCTATTTGTAACAGTGTTAAAGTTGTTTATACAGCCACCCTCAGTGTGACCTGTATGGCTGTTGACCAAGTATGAATTGCATTCACGTTTGTGTAAAATCTGCATATACTATGTGATTGGGCCGGCACGCTGTATGTATGGAGGAAAAGCGGACGTGCCGACAGGTTGTAGAGGATGCTAAAGGCAGTGCCTTTAAGGCGCTCCCCCAATATTGTTGTCCGGTTAGAAATTCGAGAGAATGGTTGCCCCGGTAGATTTTTGGGAGGGGCACTGAAATTCAGGTGTCTCCCGGCAAAATCGGGAGGGTTGGCAAGTATGCTCTTGGGTAGACTGTTGTACTATGTACAAAAAAAAGTTATTGTGCGAATATTAACATGCTAACATTAGCATGCGTCACATACCAGGTTTAATGACAAAAGTGTACAGCTGCGAAATTAGCTAAAAAAAAAAAAGGTGTAAAATTTGAGGTTGGCATGCTAGCAGTTGACTAACAAGAAGCATTTTGACTTCAGAACTGTTCAAATCGGTTCAAAAATGTAGCATATGCAAAGCTTTATATTAGAAGTGCAACAACTAATCGATTAAAAAACAGTTGGCGATTAATTTAGTCATCGATTCGTTGGGTGTATGCAATGCGCATGCGCAGAGGCTCTTTTTTCTTCTTCTATTTTTTATCTCTCCCCTAAACCTTTATTTATAAACTGCAACATTTACAAACAGCTGAGAAACAATAATAAAATAAGTACAAAAACATTACAAACCAGCACCCGGGCGGCGCTGAGGCTACGTCTCATGTGGTGGCAGTGAGCCAGCCAATGATGTGTCATGTGCAGGTCACGTGACCACGCCGTCTCCTTTGCCTGGAAACATTCGAAAAACGGCGGAGGGAAACAGTACGGATAGTTCAGCGGAGAAACATCTCGAGGTTATTGCTTCAACGAAAAAAAGTGTACGACCTAAGTCGTCCAAAGTGTCAGAACACTTTACTTTAAAAAGACTTCAAAGAAGACAGTTTCCTGCAAAACGTGCAGCATGGACTTCGCGTGGCATGGAAGGACAACATTGCTTTGGTAGCACCTGATGAGGAGCCATGGATGAAGGGAAGAACTCACGGTACGTAACTTTTTCAAGTCCATAGCCCGAGTATATTGATCCGTTGTATCCGTCTTTGTGTGTTTGTAATGTTTTGTTAACGAGGAGATTTTTTTTTTAAGGAAGCGCAGCAGCAACTTTTTGGATAGTGCGACGACTTCATTTTCTGTGTTGTTATGAGATGCAACAGGCATTTGTAAGTTCAGATTTTTTGTGAGTAACGTTAACGTTATCCCTTTGTTGCAACGCGGGGCTGATAATGTGTCTCTGGCACATTTGACTCTGTTTTGAGAGAGAAAACGCGCGTTTACCAATTTGGAAATAAACGAAATGGACAGAAATATCTCAGGTTGGTTTCATAATGGATCAATGTAGCCGGGCCCCATAAAGCTATCTATTTAGACTTGAGTGACGCTTTAGTATAACTAAAGGTTATGAAGGTGCTGGAATATTTCATGCTATTATTCAGAGTGAATCCTTTATTATTCAGAACAGAAACGTGTACTATGCTCCAATGTCCATTTATTTAATTTAGATGTTTTTTTAATGTGGTGGCGTATTTGTCTTTTATGTCAGAAATTGTTAATTAAATCAACTGGGTATGTATATAGTTACATGTAAATTATGCTACTATGTACGTTCTTAATATGGTTTCTCTCATTTCAGAAAGAAACAAGCCAGCATTAGAGAATTGGTACAGAGGAAGGTCTGCATACCACAGCAAGCGGCTGCATTAACTGATGCTATCCTGAGTATGTTGGTAACTGACATGAGGCGACTATCAATGGTGGAGGATGAAGGTTTTAGACAAATGATTCACATCCTCAACCCTGGTTACACTCTTCCCTCGAGGAACCATTTTACCAAACTGATGGAGAGGAAGTACGAGCAGACATTCAATGCAGTGTAGACTGACATAAAAGCCACCCAGAGCAAAATTGCTCTCACTACTGATGTGTGGACAAGTGTAGCCACCTCAGCAATACATGCCGTTACATTGGAGACGAATGGAACATGAAGTCAATCTGCCTTACGACCATACCTCTAGAGGAAAGACATTCAGCATCCAACATTGCAGAATGGTTGGAATAGGTGATAGCCAGGTTTGAAATTCCCCTAAGCAAAATTATTGCTATTGTGCATGACAATTGTGCACTTTATAAAAAAAATAACATTTTTGTAACACTTGCCTTGTTTTATACGGCAAGTCGAAAGGACATGGTGCCAGTATGCTGTTTTTTTTTTAAATCAATCAATGTTTATTTATATAGCCCTAAATCACAAATGTCTCAAAGGACTGTACAAACCATTACGACTACGACATCCTCGGAAAAACCCACATAAGGGCAAGAAAAACTCACACCCAGTGGGCAGGGAGAATTCACACCCAGTGGGAGGCCACATAATGTAATGGAAAGGACAGAAATGTAATTTGTCTCTTTTATGCGATTATTAATCGAAATAACAATCAACAGATTAATCGATTATCAAATTAATCGTTAGTTGCAGCCCTACTTTATATAAACAATTCATTTTTAATGGGGAAAATGTTCTTGGTAATTCTAGGAAATTTCAGAACTGGGTAATATCGATGTCAATTCTGTACATTGCTGCTGGAATTTTAATTTTCCTCAGGGAACTCTCCTGAAGGAATCAAACTACGTACGTACGTACGTACCAACCAACCAACCAACCAACCATCGGCTTGGATGTCCTGCATTTTGCACAGGATGAGAAATGTAGGAATAGTGCAAATTTAACTGCAAAAATTATCTGACCTAATATTAACAGCTGTAAATATTTTTTTTCCCACAAAAATGCTTGAAACCCTGTTCAGGTTCAATATAGATGCTGTTAGTGGGAAAGATTCATTTGTGCTTTGGTCTGATACAGAAGCAACAGTGCCAGCGTGTGATAATAAGTAGTAAATACTTCAGTTGGGAAAAGCAAACCATGTCTGTCAAAGTGTTCTTGATTGATTGAGACTGTTATTAGTAGATTGCACAGTTCAGTACATATTCCGTACAATTGACCACTAAATGGCAACACTCGAATAAGTTTTTCAACTTGTTTAAGTCAGGGTCCACGTTAATCAATTAATGGTAAATTCTAAAAAAATGTTAGTTTAGAAAACTTTAAAAGTATTTTAGTATGAAATTTGGCCTACAATGGTGTGTTTATCAGCACATACCATTCAGTTTTAGCGGTGCAGATGAAGAACTGGGATCCATTAGTGTTAGGTCCAGCATTGGCCATTGAGAGGATTCCTACAGGAGAAGCAAAACATGCTCGACTCAATGCTGCCACTTGCTGGTAAAAAGAAGCACGACAAGCCATGTTTGACATGCAGAACTAGTCTTGTCGTCTTCTGCTTACCAGGTCCAGTGTGCTTCAGTTTGAAGTTCTCATCCGGAAACTTCCATCCGTAAATGGACTTCCCGCCGGTCCCGTTGTGGTTTGTGAAATCTCCACCCTGCAAAAAACAGCAAACACAAAATATAGAGCGGACTATCGTAGAGAAGAAGCGTGGCAACTCACCTGGCACATAAACTGAGGGATGACCCGGTGGAAAATGGATCCCTTGAATCCAAATCCATGCTCCCCCGTGCACAGGGCTCGGAAGTTTTCTGCCAGGAAGCAAAAAAACAACTCTGATGTAAGAATCTGATGCATGACTGCAGGGAAAACTCCCTTTTTTTACAAGAAAGTCACCATTACACAAATTTTGAAGGGAGTCAATTGAGTTTACTGTACAAACATTTAGTCAGGATGGATGTGCGGTCATTGCTAATGTTGTTTTAATACCTTTTAGTCGTATTTAACGGTCTTAAATCACCTTTTTTTTAAACTAGTCATAATATAGTACAATCACAAATAACTATCAATCCATCCATTTCCTACCACTTGTCCCTTTTGGGGTCGGACGGGGTGCTGGAGCCTATCTCAGCTGCATTTGGGCAGAAGGCGGAGTACACCCTGGACAAGTGACTAAGTATTAAATAAAAAATGACAAATATTATCAACCATTATATGAAAAAAAAAAGATTTAAAAAAATATATTGCCAGAGTACATTTACACTTACAGAATACATTTAAAATAACATTGTTAAACACCAAAATAAAGACTATATAGGGATATTTGAATTACTGTCTATCATGTACAAATAAAAAAAGCCAGAAAATTTGTAATTTTATAATTTTGAATATAAAAAATTACTCTTGTAATATTCAAACATTTATTGTTATTTTAATTACGGTTCAATGGGTTTTCTTTATTTTCATGAACATTTACATTGTAGATTGTCTCTGAAGGCATCAAAACTATGAATGAACACATGTGGAGTTATGTACTTAACAAAAAAAAGGTGGAATAACTGAATACATGTTTTATATTCTAGTGTCTTCAAAATAGCCACCCTTTGCTCTGATTGCTGCTTTGCACACTCTTGGCATTCTCTCGATGAACTTCAAGCACACCTGTGAAGTGAAAACCATTTCAGGTGACTACCTCTTGAAGCTCATCGAGAGAATGCCAAGAGTGTGCAAAGCAGTAATCAGAGCAAAGGGTGGCTATTTTGAAGGAACTAGAATGTAAAACACGTTTTCTTTGTCTTACTTTGGCCAAAAACAGAACAAACACATTCTGAAAACGTTACAATAAAAATATAGAAAAAAATACCGGCAGCGGTAAAGTTTAGATCCATGAAGGAAATAAGATGTATGAATGTTTCTAACTGAATACATTTACATATGCATGAAATGTGTTTTATTTTGTGTTAATGAATTGAGTAATGTTTATGACAACATTTTTCCAATAGACAATATAGAATGTGAGATATAACAGGACAATGCATACATTTATCATTGGTTTTCAAAACGCTTACAAAAACGTTGGACCCCAAACATTTACCGTGGGACCCCATTTTTATGACTTGATCCATTTTGAAAATTCCTAGCGCCAACACTGATGGAGTATTGGTGCATGCAAAAAAGCAGCAGGCGGCAGGTTCTAATAATAATCAAATGTCCTCCCGGTGGCTATAGATAACTCATTGGTGGGTCAGTTCTGGCCCGCGGACCTTGACTTGGAAACCCCTGACTTAAAACAAAGCTGCTGAAATCATCAACATGGAAAAAGTCTTGAATTTGGGATTATTTCCTCAATTACTGTTGACATTAAAATTACTTCAGGGATATAAAACTTCAGGGAACTATTTCTTTATTCTACTTTTTAATTATCCTTTATAACAGATGCTACTGTGCTGCAAAAATTCCCTGCACTGTTTGTTTTTATTCACTTGTTTTTTAAATAATCATGCTTTGTGCATTTATACAGACTTTTTCCATAATGACAGTTTAAGCAAATTTGTTTAAGTCAGGTGTGTCAAAGTCAAGGAATTAATTATCTATGGCCGCTGGGATGATATTTGATTAGTATTAGAACCGGCTCTCAGGCCACAGTCGTCGGCTGCTGTTTTGCACGCACTAATACTACATCAGTGTTGGCGCTAGGAATTTTTAAAATGGGGTCCCACAGTAAATTATTACTTTTTTGTTACCGTTTTCAAAACAAATGATAAACGTATGCATCATTATATGCATTGTGTTTTGGAAAAAGGTTGTCAAACATTACTTCGTTCATAAAAAATACACAATGTTTAGTGTTGGACTGGAAGTATATTTTTAAGTTTTGACGCCATTATGTCACTTTTACTGTAAATGGATATCGTCTCTACAGATGGGAGGATGGCGGGGGGTACTAGGATGACAGGGGATACAAAACAATAACAGTACAATACTTTTTCATAACATAGTCACTCTTGCTATATTCTTATTTTACTGTTAAATTTGTATTCCCATTGTTGCTTTTTATTGTTATTGTAATGTTTTTCTATTTGGTTTCCATTTATACCCCCATTATTTACTTTTTAAATTCGATCACAATTCTGTACACTGTTGCTGGAATTGTAATTTTCCTGAGGGAACTCTCCTGAAGGAATCGATCCAAATGAACAAACAAACATTTATTGATCGATCGATCTTTATTGATTCCTTCAGGAGAGTTCCCCTCAGGAAAATTACAATTCCAGCAGCAGTGCACAGAATTGATATCGAATTTAAAACATAAAATGTTAATAATGGGGCTATAAATGGAAACAAAATAGAAAAATATTACAAAAAGAATACAAATAAAAAGATCTATACAAATAAAAAGATTGATCTATTTAGCCCAGACCTGGGGAAAATAAGGTCGGGCGGCCACATGAGGCCCGTTAAGCTTTTCAATCTGGCCCGCCGGACATTCCCAAATAACTTTTTAGATCTTTAAGATGGAAACTGTAGCTGCCATTGTGATGTCCAGTGATGTTTTCTAATTACCGTAAGTCTTGAACTATACAAAGTATTTCAATGGTTAGAATCTGCGCTTATGGATGATATACCAGGTACCATGGTAATCTAATTAGTTACTATGGTAATCTAAGTCACAGCAGCTCAGACGAGGCACCAAGCAGTGTGGGTGGGAAGCGTTTCCACAGACACGGAGGGAGCATTTCACAACAAAGTTCTAAAGCTTAGTGATGTATCAGATTGTAGGTGGGTTTATTTTGTACCCTTCAAGTTCATATTTCACTGTTTGTTGCATTTTTGTTGCGTTTCACTTGATTGTAAAATATGTCGATCGAATGGGGGTGTGACATTCATATGTTGTCAATATTCAGTGTTTTATTGTTCATAGAAATATGTAAAATTCCATTAGGTTTTTAAGGCGGTCTGTCATAACGTTTTTAGCATTCAATCAGACATTATTGTGAAGTTTTGTATTAGTGTCCTTAAAGATAGATATACCGGCCCCCAGACACATTTTTTTCTCTAAATGTGGCCCCTGAGTCAAAATAATTGCCCAGGACTGATCTAGCCTCATTCACCACCGATAAACGGTATCGGCCCTGGAAAAACAAAACAAAACATAAGGTCACTCTTTAGTGCTAATGCTCCCCACTCCAAACACATAACTTTATTTTAACAAACATTTCATAATGGCAAAAACACGAACATAATAAATAAAATATTATATTTTTTTGTCAAAATGTGGACACAAAAAAGTGTTCACTAGTTTTTCCAAACATCATTTAAGAAAGAGGTGTCCAAAGTGCGGTCCGGGGGCCGTTTGCAGCCCGCAGCTAATCGTTTACCGGCCCGCCACACATTCTGCAAAAATTGCTAAATTGATAATATTGCGAAAATGAAAACATTTTTTTTTAAAAAGTGGAATGAGGTGAAATCTAATGAGAAAAAGTGGCAATGTTGACACAAAGCTGCCATGCAGGCAGTTATTTTCCTTTTGTTTTTTTTCTCTTTTTTTTTTCCATTGCTAAAAAAAAAATAAAAAGGACAAACAAAATCTATGTTATAATGAATTATTACTTTAAAAAGATCACTTTAAAAGGTTTAATGTGGAAAAAATATTGCGTATGTTGTGTGGTTGCCATATAAAAACATCAAAGTTTTGACAAAAGAGCATAAAAAAAACAAAATAATAGTTCATACTTAAAATCGATATATCGGAAGTTGATCTTCAAATTTAAAGGCCTACTGAAAGCCACTACTACCGACCATGCAGTCTGATAGTTTATATATCAATGATGAAATATTAACATTGCAACACATGCCAATACGGCCGAGTTAGTTTACTAAATTGCAATTTTAAATTTCCCGAGACTTTTTTCATGAAAACGTTGCATAATGATGACGTGTACGCGTGACGTCACGAGTTGTTATGAATATGAGCGCTGCACACACACACACACACACACAGCTAAAAGTCGTCTGCTTTAACAGCATAAATACACAGTATTTTGGAGATCTGTGTTGCTGAATCTTTTGTAATGTGTTCAATTAATATTGGAGAAGTCAAAGTAGAACAATGGAGTTGGGAAGCTTTAGCCTTTAGCCACACAAACACACGGTGATTCCTTGTTTAAAATTTACGGAGTTGAAACTTTACTATGGATCACAGCGGACATGGATCCCGACCACTTGTCAACCAGTAGGTTTCGGTGAGAAAATTGTTGCTAAAAAGTCGCCACTTACCGGATATCAGCTGAGCTTGCGCCTCCCGTACAGCTGCCGTCGACTTCCCCGAGACACTACGCGTCAACACCCGGCCGTGGACGTACACTTCCGACTATCAGGTACTGTTAAACTCACTAAAACACTAGCAACACAATAGAAAGATAAGGGATTTGCCAGAATTATCCTAGTAAATGTCTCTAAAAACATCTGAATCCTTCTCAATGCAACGCGATTGCAATCGCAATTAATTAATTTTTTTTTTTTTTTTTATTCTAGTCCATCGCTATCAATATCCTCAAACACAAATCTTTCATCCTCGCTCAAATTAATGGGGGAATTGTTGTTTTCTCGGTACGAATAGCTGTTTTTGTTGGAGGCTCCCATTAAAATCAATGTAAATATATGCGGAACCATCAACATGTGACGTCATCTTCTGCGATTTCCGGTAGAGGAAGGGCTTTTCTCCAACTGCGAACTTTATCGTGGATGTTCTCTACTAAATCCTTTCAGCAAAAATATGGCGATATCGCGAAATGATCAAGTATGACACATAGAATGGACCTGCTATCCCCGTTTAAATAAGAAAATCTCATTTCAGTAGGCCTTTAAGTGTTAAAAGTAAAATAAATAAATAAAAATGCATCACTTTATGAGTGGGGAACCTTTCACATATCAAATATATTTAGTAGGCTTTTATTTAACTTTTCACTGTGATTACTCAAAATTTTTAAATAGCTAAAATCAATGGTGTCCTGCATTATTGATCTTTGAGGGATTGAATTGCTAAATAAAGGAACTGTCCTGAAGGAATCAATAAAGTACTATCTATCTATCTAAATACTGCATATTTCAGTTTTACTGTAAAAAAATCAAGTTTTCTTTGACAGAAAATGCATAAAACCTTATTTGTTTTACTTTATATCAACCTCAAGTTGATATAGAGATTTACTGTAAGCATTAAATAAAAAAAATAACAATAATTTGACTTATTTTTAACATTTTAGTGACTGAGACCCTCTATGAAAAATCCATATATTTTGTTATGGTTTGAAAATGAAAAATATCAAACTTTTTAAATTCTTCCGTGTGCGGCCCTTTGTGGGAAAAAGTTTGGACACCCCTGTTTTAAGATACGCACGCGTTGCTTACCTGCAGTTTTCGGCACCACTTCCGCGTTAAGCTAGACAAATAAAAAACAAAAACAAAAATAATGAATTAAATTGAGACAAGAAAGCAGACACACATTAGAAAGTGAAAACACATTTTCTCTGACATTGCAAGTACCTCAAAGGTGACCCGGCCGAGTGTCTCGTTGTCCGCCGAAATGTCGAAGAAAACTGTCGGGTTGTTGTTGGCAACCGCCGGCCCGCTGCTGTACATCCGAGCGGCAGTGAACGCCAGCGAACATAACTTAACACGATTAGATATTAGCAGCATTTTCTCGTTTTTTTTAAATATTTTCGTCACGGAGTAATTTCACGTCATTCAGCCCAAAGTCGAACACGCTTTTACGAGGTAGGGGAACCGGAAGTGTTCATGGCCTAAACGGAAGCAAACTCAATTTGTTGCCAAATGTGACATGACACATTATCGTTCCAGAATATCAAACATAGCGTATTTTTTTTAGGAAAATGCATTCCTAAGGTCCATTTACTACAGTATACCAATACTAAAGACCGCGTATATTATAAATAATAATGCAATTTTACCTTTAAATAAACATCGTCATCAACACAGCACTATCGGAAAAAGTCTACCCCTGGCACAACATCGCTCACCTGGCTGGAAAGAGTTACGTAGGACCTGTGGTTTCACAACCGCAAGCATCCAATTAAAATGTGGGGAAAGTATTTACTGTTATTTGTGGTTTATTTAACAACGTTAGCATTTAATTCATAAAAAAACAAAGAACGTTTAAACGAAATAGCGGTGGAAAATGATGGTAATCGGTTATGCGTGCGCTATGTTATTAGCATGCTAGTTAGCATGTTGCTGGAATTAACGCTATCGCTCACGTACGCTTTATATGACCAACAATTATCTAGGAATATAGCACGTAAATTCATGGAACATCATAAATGTGTGAAAATATAAGATGCTGAATTATTTGAGAAATAAGACTAATTGAGAGGACCAGGTAAACCTCGCGATATTTCATTAGTCAAAAACAAAATGGCGACTAAAATGGCAATAAGCTAGCAATTAAAGGCCTACTGAAATGTGATTTTCTTATTTAAACAGGGATAGCAAGTCCATTCTATGTGTTATACTTGATAATTTTGCGGTATTGCCATATTTTTGCTGAAAGGATTTAGTAGAGAACAACGACGATAAAGTTTGCAACTTTTTGTGCTGATAAAAAAAGCCTTGCCTGTACCGGAAGTAGCAGACAATATGCGCCTGACGTCACAGGTTGTGGAGCTCCTCACATCCTCACATTGTTCACAATCATGGCCACCAGCAACGAGAGCGATTCGGACCGAGAAAGCGACGATTTCCCCATTAATTTGAGCGAGGATGTAAGATTTGTGGATGAGGAAAGTGAGAGTGAAGGACTAGGGAAAAAAAAAAAAGGACTAGAGGGCAGTGGGAGCGATTCAGATAGGGAAGAGCTGTGAGAGACGCCGTGGCAGCCGTGGGGGTGGCAGGACCACTCGGCCAGCCCCAACCGCAACAAGGGATAGAGCCATACCGCTTTGATCCCGACGCTGACGGTGACGGTCAGGAGGACGCTGCTGATATTGATGCTGGACATAGATCGCCTTCTGAATACAGAATGGTAAAAATGATCGCTGCATAATACACTGTACTTTGTGTGTGTGGTCCAATCCAACCGTGTTCGCTTGACATCTCTGTTCCATAGTAAAGTTTGAGTGTCATCTTTCGGGAATGTAAACCATAAAACACCGGCTGTGTTTGTGTTGCTAAAGGCGGCCGCAATACACCGCTTCCCACCTACAGCTTTCTTCTTTGATGTCTCCATTGTTCATTGAACAAATTGCAAAAGATTAACAGAAAGTCCAGAATACTGTGGAATTTTGCGATGAAAACAAACGACTTAATGGCTGAGCACGATGCTGGCACAAAATGTCCTCTACAATCCGTGACGTCACGCGCAGGCGTCATCATACCGAGACGTTTTCAGCAGGATTTTTCGGCGCGAAATTTAAAATTGCACTTTAGTACACTAACCCGGCCGTATTGGCATGTGTTGCAATGTTAATATTTCATCATTGATGTATAAATTATCAGACTGCGTGGTCGGTAGTAGTGGGTTTCAGTAGGCCTTTAATTTGACAGTTGAATTTTTTTATTGTTTAAAGTTAAGCTCTAAATGTGTTATTCGGTTAATAAATAACGGAGTTACTGGGGAACACAATTGTAGAAAAGACAAGAGCACAGAACAATGCAGGTATGTTCTGAATACATTTATTAGATAAATATTAGGGTGCCACGTGGTCTAACTACATACAATTGTGCAAGACTTTAAAACAAAAACAAAAATCACAATGAGTTCCTTTTGTCTTTTTGCAGTGGTTGAGTATGAAGTGATTGTACATACAATGGACAAAGTGATGATATTGGTGAACAAATGTATTCGCATGTAACCTTTATTTTTCTTTTGTATGCAGGCGACGGACAAAAACGACGGGACACCAACTAACAATTTTCCAGTAGAGAGGTTTGCAAGCTTGTTTTTTTATTATTAATCTGAGGAAACAATGCACATTCCCAGGGAACATGAATACATTTCTGTCCACATGTCTCTATATTCATTGTACATATATACACACATCCTTAGGACACGTGACCACCCTTAATGTTACTTCACTCAATTTTCTATATTTTATTCTGACAAGAGATGTGAGTCTTTCCGTGTGATTGTGCAACTACAGATTGAGGGTGCTGCCCTAACACACTAAAAGTGGCTCACTTGTATGAAAAAAAACAAACATCATTTGAAAGTAAAAAATATTAATAATGTGGCAGTGTTTTGTCACTGATTGAAACATGTCAGTGTGTTGAACTGGAACGCTTACAATTATTAGCGCCATGCTACAGTGAGAGACATTGGATTTCTAGCCTTACAGAGTATTATTAAAAAGAATAAAACAGTATAAAATAAATTACAAAAAAAGAGGGATTCAAATATACCGTCATGTGGGTTTAAAAAAAAAGCCAGATTTAAAAAAGAAAAAGAAAAATATAAACATTATCATGACTTTTGTGATATACTGTAGGTATCTTTGAAAAAAATGATATTCACATTACACTCATAAGCCAGCGCAATTACAAACATCTTGAAACAAAATGCAAACAAATAATACAGAGATGGGAAAAGAACATACATGATGGTTAAAATTAAAAAAAAAAAATCAACACGTGCAAATAACTTAGGAGACATGTGGGCTGGTCACGTGACGCGTACACAAAGGCGGCGGCGGCGGCGGAGGTCAGTTCGGGAACAGAAAACGCGGCGATGCGAGGAAATAATAGAAAAATATTCACAATGATTATTATATTTACAGTGCAATAGCATTTCTTAGAAAATAATACATTTGCATACTGGAACAGCGTTATCATTAAAGAGGAAAGGAAATGTGGCACCGATACTGCGTTTTATGATTAACTGTCAAATAGGACCTTCACTCACAAACACACCCACACTCACACACTCACTCACACACACACGCACGCACGTATTATCCATCTTCATTTGTCCAACTTTGGTGAGCCGTTTCCCAAAAATAAATTGTGTAATGAGGCAGCAAATGCAACAGAACGTAGAAAACAAAAATCCAGTAAAAATGATGAGCTTACTGAGAAGAGCATCTACGTTGGCGTTTTGAATGAAATCATAAAAACAAAAACATATAGCTTAGAAATGTACTAATTGGCACACTTTGCACATCATTTAAGAGGGTGATAGACAACAGTTTTGCACAAAAATGAAGAAAAAAGTAGCGGAAAACAGAGATAAAGACAAGGGATGGGCATTTGAATCATTGTCTTTCATTCATTACGAGCCAAATGAATGCAATTTTTGTATATTATTCTTTAAATAATATTTTTAAATGGTAGAAAAAGATCAGGCAAATTCATTACAAGGCCAAATTGTTTATACTACCCTTTTGTTACTCGTGAGTATCTATTTTTGACATTTTGTTCAAAATATTAATTAGAAATATTCACACATTTTACTCATAAAAAAAATATATATATATATCTTTGATAATATTGTGCAATTTTATATGGATGCACACTTTTTTATTGTTCCAAAGCCTTTCATAATCTCCACTCTATGTTGTATATTTGAATGTGTGTTAATGGCACTTCCTTCCATTTAGCATATATTAAATATGAAATACAATTATACACACGGCTTGTATTAAAACATTTCTACAAGCACTTGCACATTTTTTTCCCTTGCTAAATTGTTATTGTAAAGCTGGCAAAGACATTAAAAAGTCTCAAAAGACAATATGTTAGAATATTAATATTAAATATTCAACATTTTAACTGTTTGTGATATGGGTGTAAATATTTGGGCACCTAATGATCCGATTACGATTCGATTCTCAATTCAACATGATTTTTGATACAAACCGATTCTCGCAATGTATTAATTGGTATAATAATTATAATGAAACGTATTCAAAACGGGTTACAATTTAGAAAAGGTCCTTCTGGTTGCATGGAAATAGCCTAAAACATTTTCATGGGGGGGGGATTGGACTTGGGGGGGCGGGGTTTGGTGGTAGCGCAGGTGTATATTGTAGCGTCCCGGAAGAGTCAATGCTGCAAGGGGGTTCTGGGTATTTGTTCTGTTTTGTTTATGTTGTGTTACGGTGCGGATATTCTCCCAAAATGTGTTTGTCATTCTTGTTTGGTGTGGGTTCACAGTTTAGCGCATATTTGTAGCAGTGTTAAAGTTGTTTATATGGCCACCCTCAGTGTGACCTGTATTGTTGTCCGGGTGGAAATCGGGAGAATGGTTGCCACGGGAGATTTTCGGGACGGGTACTGAAATTCGTGAGTCTCCCGGAAAAATCGTGAGGGTTGGCAAGTATGACCCCTAGTTTGTGATGATAAATATTACAGATATTTTCACACAATTGTAACTAAATGGCATATTTTGCACCTTTCCTAGAGATCATGGCTTAATCAAGGCTTTATTACTGTATTTCCCGGACTATAATTCGCTACTTTTTCCACATGCTTTGAACCCTGCGGCTAATTTTTAGAATTTTCCAGGCTACCGGCCATAATGTTTTGTATTCAACAAATAGTTTTCATATTACAGCGACAGAGACACTGAAAAGGTGGGTTATTGTTTGTGCTCTGACGCCATCTTTTGGACGGGTTCACGCAATGCAGGTGGTGGAGGTTGAAAATCTACTTCCCGTTTCGTGCCTTGAACCGGAAGTATAACCGTCCGTATCGTTCTTGCTCGAAAAGATTCTTCCTTCATCACTCCAAGCAGAGTTTGTTAGTTTTACAATGTAACTAAAAAAAATACATAATTACTAAACCGTCCCATGTGTGATGTTTGTAGGATTGTTTTCATGCATATGTGTACGCGCTATCATACTGCAATCAAGCTAGTATCGTTAGCATTAGCGAATATGCTAACACATTTGTCTGTGTTAGTATTATTAACTTATAGCGGCATTCTTTTTGTATTTGTGTTTCAGTTTCGTAATTTGATCAAAACGTCACTGTGGAATTATTTAGTCGGTTTAAATAATTGGAGAGCCTGCTTCCGCAGCTGGTGGTTCCATGACGATGACTTCTGTTTTGTTTGATCAGCCATTTTACTGCCCTATGACAGGCACTATTTACGTATGTAAATAAACATTTATAAAATATATATCTGCGGCTTATAGTCCGATGCGGCTAATGTGTACAAATATTTTTTTGTTTTAAAATTTGGTGCATGTGGCTTAACTACCGGTGTGCTTTATAGGCCAGAAAATACGGTATACACGTGATAACATTTATTTTAAGAGCTAGAGTGGCCAGTCTGTGGTGTCCATACTTCGTGGTTGTAGTAAGTAAGTTGGTCTTAAATTTCAACACTGCAAAAGACAATTGCGGCCTTGATGATAAAATAAATGAATAAAAGGTGGCAAGAAAATGCTCACATCCTAAATCAAGCAAAATAAATTGACTGCTTTACTTTAATTAAAGAAAAAATCAAGTTAGTATTTTTTGCCATCTAAAAATACAATTTAACTTTTAAATCAAGATACATATTTTATAGTTTTTTAGTTTTTTTTACAACAGTCATTTTAATAATAAAATGCTTAAATTATTGAATTAAATAAAATATAAATATGCCCATCCCTAATCCCTAGCGATTCATGACTTTGTAGAAACATATGAAACAGTTTTTAACAAAAAAATCACAATCGTAGTAAAAAGGAACATCTATGAATCGAAAGTTATTCATCTTCATTGTTTGTTTTGCGTGGTGTGGATCTCCTGTGCTATTAAATGATGTGTGGTGGCCTCTCCCCACGGAACAACAACAACAACAACATGCCGGATCTTTCCAGCCGGGTGAAAATGCTACAAGTGTTTGCGTGGCGTTCAAAACAACGGGTGATTTTTAGCTGCACAGTTCGAAAGGACTTCCCGACGTGTCTTTTGTGTTCCCAAGTAAAACTGTACAAGAGGAAGAAGAGAAGGGGGAGTGCATCTTTGTGTTCGTCAAGTACGGAGCGGCGTCCGGGCGCTATAAAGTCCACGCCCCCGGTACACGCCTCAGTTGTTCTCAAACAGCGACAGGAGGTCGTCATTACTATTGCTGGGGAGGTCCGGAGGGTCCAGGTAGGACAAGAGCTCGTCAGGGTTGGCCAACTCTGGAAGAAGCTGCACGGGAACACAAAATGTCAAACATCTTTCTATTAAAGGCTTTGTCGGTAAAAAGTCGCAAACTCACGTCTAAAGAAGGTTCCGGCATGTCCGAGCCGGCTTGGCTGTCCAAACTGGAGGGGTTAAAGGTCAGGTCGCTATGGGGGTGGCTGTTGGAGCCGGGCTGCTGCTGCTGCTGCTGCTGTTGTTGCTGCTGAGGAGGAGGGGGCGGAGCTTGTCGCGAGGGTGGCGGGGGTCCGCTGTGGTGTTGGCTCGCCGGGTGTGGCGACCCATGTAAGCTCTGCTGCAATGGACCATGGGACTGCTCATTGCCGGAAGAGTGAGGTATCTGCGAGAAGTGGCCGACATGTCTTAGATACTGATTGACATCGAACGCATCACGTGGGGCAGGACATGCTAACAGCGACAGTTCAAAGGGACTTTATCCAAGATTGAGACTGAGGGCAGCAAGAAGATCAATCAATCAATCAATCAATGTTTACTTATATAGCCCTAAATCACAAGTGTCTCAAAGGTCTCAAAGGTCTCAAAGATGAAAGATTATAATTAAAATAATATTATTGTTAGCATTTTGTTTCATCAGTCAATAAAAATAGTAAAAGGAAGTAGCCTGCTAATTAGTTAACAAATGTACACTCATAAATAATGTGCTTGATTTTTCTTATATTGGCATCATTTACTCTTATGATAGTATATTTTACATCTGTGTTAGCATATTTTGCTTGTATGTTAGCAGTTTTTCTTGTGATGTTGGCATATATTGTTCTTCCTTTTGCTCTAATCATAGCATCTTTTCCCCCCCTTTTTTTTAGCATGTTTTAATCTCATGTTAGCAGTTTTTACACTTATGTTAACATGTTTTACACTGATGTCAGCAAGTTTTGTGTGTATGTTAGCATCTTTTGCTCTTGTGAATCTTTTACACTTATGTTAGCATCTTTTACACTTATGTTAACATCTTTTACGCTTATGTTAGTATATTCTACACCAGGGGTCACCAACCTTTTTGAAACCAAGAGCTCCTTTTTGGGTACTGATTAATCCGAAGGGCTACCAGTTTGACACACACTTAAATAAATTGCCAGAAATAGCCAATTTGCTCAATTTACCTTTAATAAGTAAATATATATATATATATATATATCTGGTCAGGATGCCACCCGAACGCCTCCCTAGGGAGGTGTTTAGGGCACGTCCAACCGGTAGGAGGCCACGGGGAAGACCCAGGACACGTTGGGAAGACTATGTCTCCCGGCTGGCCTGGGAACGCCTCGGGATCCCCCGGGAAGAGCTAGACGAAGTGGCTGGGGAGAGGGAAGTCTGGGTTTCCCTGCTTAGGCTGTTGCCCCCGCGACCCGACCTCGGATAAGCGGAGGATGATGGATGGATGGATGGATATATATATATATATAAAAAATGGGTATTTCTGTCTGTCATTCCGTCGTACATTTTTTTTCCTTTTTCGGAAGGCTTTTTGTAGAGAATAAATGATGAAGAAAAACACTTAATTGAACGGTTTAAAAGAGGAGACAACATGAAAAAAATGAAAATTAAATTTTGTAACATAGTGTAGGAGCCTAAATGCTGTTTAAGTTAATTTACATTTTATGAAAGGTGCTTTATGTTTATTCAACAAAAAGGGGACTATTTACTTTATTTGCATGATAAGAAAATTGATATATTGAATGCTTAGAGTAATTGTATAAAGCTCACTTTATTTGTAATTATTACATTTGTCAAAATGATTTGATGATGTAACTGTTTTAATTGCATATATGGCAGAAGGATCTGTGTGGTAATGTGTTTTTTGGACGCAAGGTGTCATGGGTAATTGCAGTCAGGTGCGGTGGAATCGAGCCACACAGTTTTTTGACCACACTCATACTTATTCTCATATATACTTTTTCTAACTTGTACTGTAAAAAACTCTCTATAATTTGTCATTCATTTGTTCCCACGTCGTGACTGTTTTACGTTTTTGAATACTTAAGTTGACAAGTGAACCATACAAACCAAGAAGAACGTCTGGAGGTTTGTTTGTTGTTGCCGCAAGAAGCGGAGTGAAGGAGAAAGTAGAGGAGCGTCAAGCTGAGGCTACTTTAGGAATCTACACATAGTTTATCTTCAATTTCGACTGTTTAAAATTCAAAATTCAACCGAAAAAAATTAAGAGAAAAACCAGGTAATTCGAATCTTTTTGAAAAAATATAAAAAATAATTTATGGAACATCATTAGTCATTTTTCCTGATTAATATAAATTTTAGAATTTTGATGACATGTTTTAAATAGGTTAAAATCCAATCTGCACTTTGTTGGAATATATAACAAATTGGACCAAGCTATAGTTCTAACAGAGACAAATCCTTATTTCTTCTAGTTTTTCCAGAACAAAAATTTTAAAAGAAAATCAGAAGACTATGAAATACGATTTAAATTTGATTCTATAGATTTTCTAAATTTGCCAGAATATTATTTTGGAATTTTAATCTTAATAAGTTTGAAGAAATATTTCACAAATATTCTTCGATGGAAAAATCGAATCTAAAATGAAGAGTTAAATTAAAATGTATTTATTATTCTTTACAATAAAAAAAATACATTTACTTGAACATTGATTTACATTGTCAGGAAAGAAGAGGAAGGAATTTAAAAGGTAAAAAGGTATATGTGTTTAAAAATCCTAAAATCATTTTTAAGGTTGTGTTTTTTCTCTAAAATAGTTTTTCTGAAAGTTATAAGAAGCAAAGTAAAAAAATAAATGAATTTATTTAAACAAGTGAAGACCAAGTCTTTAAAATATTTTGTTGGATTTTCAAATACTATTTGAGTTTTCTCTTTCTTAGAATTAAAAATGTCGAGCAAATCGAGATCAGCTTGCTAGTAAATAAATAAAATCTAAAAAATAGAGGCAGCTCACTGGTAAGTGCTGCTATTTGAGCTATTTTTAGAGCAGGCCAGCGGGCGACTCATCTGGTCCTTACGGGCTACCTGGTGCCCGCGGGCACCGCGTTGGTGACCCCTGTTCCACACCTATGTTAGCATATTTTGCTTGTATGTTAGCAGTTTTTGTTATGTTAGAATCTATTGTTCTACCGTTAGTATATTTTGCTCTAATCTTAGCATCGTTTCCCCTTATTTTAGCATTTTTTGATCTCATGTTAGCAGTTTTTACACTTATGTTAGCATCTTTTACACTGATGTCATCATGTTTTGCGCGCATGTTAGCATCTTTTGCTCTTATTGGAGTATCTTTTACACTTATGTTTGCATCTTTTGCACAAACTGTATGTTATTTGATTTTATAATTTGTTTTATTGTTCGCATATTTTGCTCTTATTTTAGTATATTCTGCAATTATTATAGAATATTTTGCTCTCGTGTTAGCAAGTTCAGTTCAGTTTCAGTTAATTTGGAACATGTACAGAATGTAATGTAATGCATCACATATTTCCAGTTCTTTCATTACAGCAAGTCGGAAAAGAAGTAGGAAGAAACAGAGCTTATTTAATCCTACCCCTTTTCCCTTAGGGTTCCAGGTTCAATTTCCGCTTCCGCCATCCTAGTCACTGTTCTTGATCGTGTCCTTGGGAAAGATACTTTACCAACCTGCTCCGCGTGCCAACCACACTGGTTTAAATGTAACTTAGATATTGGTTTGCACAATGTAAAGCGCTTTGAGTCACTAGAGAAAAGCGCTATATAAATATAATTTACTTCACTAATGTTAACTTTTTCTGCTCTTATGTCGTCTTACGTATCGTCTGGAGTGAGACATTCTAACAAACGAACAAACATTACCCAGTAGTACCTGCTGAGGGGTATTTACTTTGATTGTTGTCATTGTTTAATACTTGATTTTAGTAAGTTAGCATTGTAACTTCAATACCACCTCACCGATTTCGGCAAAATTTTAAAGCAGGGGTACGCATAGGCTCAGACGGAAATTTATAGGTGATCTATTGCGAGTTGTTGTTCAGTCGGTTTGTTAATAACTTGGATAAGCAAAACCTTGCAACAGGGTGGCACACAACCTGAGAAATAAATCCATTAATCAGCGCTACATAAATAGTGCAAGTGATTGATTGTGAGTTATTGGTTAGCCACTTTGTTCGAAACTTAGAAGGATTCCACAAAAACTGCCCAACCGGTCCGATTACCGCGAAACTTGGTAGTCGGGTAACACATCGCTTCATGAAACAGCGCAAAGCAAGAGTTTTGATTGCGAGTTACTGATTAGCTGGTTTGTTCGTAACTCCGAAGGACCGGGCAAAACCGACCAACTAAACTTTGTAGCATGGTGAGTCATGGGCTAAGAAAGATGCGCATACATTAGCGTTTGATAAAAAAGTACACCTCCAAATCATTGGTGAGTCTGTTTGTTTGGAACAGAATTGTAAACAGAAATATGAAAAAAAATTCCATGAAACTTTGTCGAGTTGTGGCGAAAAGAAAAAAACTTTACACATTTTGGCAAAAATCTGCTAGTGTTTTTTGCTGTTCAACTCATCATAACGTCAGCGGAATCCGTCACTAACAAATAAGTAGCCAGGTCGCTAACTAAAAATAAGGCTATTTTTATTTTTACTCACAGTTTATTGCTAGTTTGCGCTACAGTTTTTAGTCCGAATCACCAAAACAGACTTACTTCAAGCTGGGGGCGCTATATACAGTGGGGCAAAAAAGTATTTAGTCAGCCACCGATTGTGCAAGTTCTCCCACTTAAAATGATGACAGAGGTCTGTAATTTTCATCATAGGTACACTTCAACTGTGAGAGACAGAATGTGAAAGAAAAATCCAGGAATTCACATTGTAGTAATTTTAAAGAATTTATTTGTAAATTATGGTGGAAAATAAGTATTTGGTCAACCATTCAAAGCTCTCACTGATGGAAGGATGTTTTGGCTCAAAATCTCACGATACATGGCTCCATTCATTCTTTCCTTAACACGGATCAATCGTCCTGTCCCCTTAGCAGAAAAACAGCCCCAAAGCATGATGTTTCCACCACCATGCTTCACAGTAGGTATGGTGTTCTTGGGATCCAACTCAGTATTCTTCTTCCTCCAAACACGACGAGTTGAGTTTATACCAAAATGGATACATGGATGATACAGTAGAGGATTGGAAAAATGTCATGTGGTCAGATGAAACCAAAATAGAACTTTTTGGTATAAACTCAACTCGCCGTGTTTGGAGGAAGAAGAATACTGAGTTGCATCCCAAGAACACCACACCTACTGTGAAGCATGGGGGTGGAAACATCATGCTTTGGGGCTGTTTTTCTGCTAAGGGGACAGGACGATTGATCTGTGTTAAGGAAAGAATGAATGGGGACAGGTATCGTGAGATTTTGAGCCAAAACCTCCTTCCATCAGTGAGAGCTTTGAATGGTTGACCAAATACTTATTTTCCGCCATAATTTACAAATAAATTCTTTAAAATTCCTACAATGTGAATTTCTGGATTTTTTTTTCAGATTCTGTCTCTCACAGTTGAAGTGTACCTATGATGAAAATTACAGACCTCTGTCATCATTTTATGTGGGAGAACTTGCACAATCGGTGGCTGACTAAATACTTTTTTGCCCCACTTTCTATAACCCCAAATAACAAACCTAGAAATGCCAGTATTTTCAATTAAAGTTAAAGTACCACTGATAGTCACACACACTGGGTGCGATGAATTTCCCCTTTGCAGTTGACCCATCCCTTTGTTCCACCTCCTGGGAGGTGAGGGGAGCAGTGAGCAGCAGCAATGATCACGCTTGGGAATCATATTGGTGATTTAACCCCCAATTCCAATAAGCTTCAAAGTTTTTGAAAACATATTTTTACTACAACCCCAAACTAAACTTAGTTTAGCAAAAAAGTATAGGAAAAAAACTCAAATTTTGAGTACCCACGTTAGGGTCTAATAAGCAGAAAGACATCCAATAGAGTCTAAACTCACCGAGTCAGCCATGTTGTGCGAAAGAGGCTTGTCTTGCGTCATTAGACTATTGGGCATGTCAGGCGGGTGGGACAGCTGGGGGCCGTGCATGAAGTCGTTCATCGACGTCCCGCCCGGCGTGCCGTGAGGGAAGTCAAAGTTGCCATGGCCTTGGTAACTGTTGCCTAGGACATGAGAAGTAAACAGTGAGTCAAAGCTCTGAGGTTGTTTTTTTTAAAACATTTTTTTGAGCCGCTGACCTTGACCGCCGTATTCGCTGTTGTTGCCGCCCTGTTGAGACGAGTACGGCGAGGGTCCGGGGCCGAGCTGGGCGATCATTTCCATCACGTTGGGCATGATCATCTGACTGGGGCTCATGGTCTTAAACCTCTTGGCGAGAGGACCGTCAGGGTCCTCCTTGATGTGGATTTCTGATTTGATGGCCACCGGCCGCCAGCTACACGTCGGGTCGATCGTCACCTCTTCGAACTCCGAGCTGGAGAACAACAGATAAGTTGATATTGTTCAGTTTATGTGGTGGACTCAAGCAAACAAGCTCACTTCTTTAATTATTAATAAATTAATCGTGAAATATAAAAAACGACTTGTGTATAATAATACAAATATTTTGACTACACTACTGAATATAATATTTACGTATCCAATATATACTTGTTTTTTATTGATCATTATAATGTACTTTATCATTATTTTTCATATTGTTATATAAATATTTAACAAAATTACAATCAGCCAAAAAATATCCATATTAAGAATGTAATCATGATGACATGTTTTCAATATTGTTTTCTTTAATTTATTTAGAAAAATCACACAGAATGTAAATAAATCTAAGTGTTTTATTTATTATTTTTGAAGAAAGCAATATGTTAGTGTATATTGTCATTATATATTGTTTTATAACGTATTGTTGCATGAAAAGATAATTGATCATCATACTGTTCTTTTTATAAACCTTATTGTAATCAATCAGCCAATTTGCAAATGAAAACAAAAAGGATGTATTACTGATATCAAATAAACTAAATTACAGAGGTTTAATCATAATACCTTTACCAATAACAAAAAGGATGTATTACTGATATCAAATAAACAAAATTACAAAGGTTTAATCATAATACCTTTACCAATAATAAAAAGGATGTATTACTGATATCAAATCAATTAATTTACAAAGGTTTAATCATAATACCTTCACCAATAAGACTTACAGCCAACATTAAATGACAATTAACGTATATAAAAAATACATAAAATATATAGAAAATATGCACTATTCCAAAATATATGCATTAATAATATTAACATGCTATTAGACCTAGGACGATAACACATTTTGCTCGACAATATATTAGCCTACAAATTATTGCCGATAAACAATATTATTCACATTTTTTTTTAGATCAAAATAAGCACGGATTAACTGATAATATTTAATATTAATAAACATATACCATTTCAAATGCAATAAACTTGTATTTCTGGTATATTGTAATTAGAATGTAAACTTTTAAATAGCCATGTTTAAAACATATATAAAACAAACAAGTAATACAAATAATATATACTCTTTTTGTAAAGGGTTGAACTTTAATAAAAATCATAACCATAAGCAATAAAAGTAGTTTCCGTCTCTGTTAAGGAGAGGGTGGGGGACCTTCAAATATACACAACCAAACGGATATACAGTACAGGCCAAAAGTTTGGACACACCTTCTCATTTCAATGTGTTTTCTTTATTTTCATGACTATTTACCTTGTAGATTGTATTGCATCAAAACTATGACATCTGTGGAGTGAAAACCATTTCAGGTGACTGACTACCTCTGAAAGCTCACAGAGAGAATGCCAAGAGTTTGCAAAGCAGTTATCAGAGCAAAGGGTGGCTGTTTTAAAGAAACTAGAATATAAAACATGTTTTCAGTTATTTCACCTTGTTTTGTTAAGTACATAACTCCACATGTGTTCATTCATAGTTTTGATGCCTTCAGTGACAATCTACAATGTAAATAGTCATGAAAATAAAGAACATGAATGTGAAGGTGTATCCAAACTTTTGTCCCGTACTGTATATATGACTTGTGATGAGTTGGCGACTTGTCCAGGGTGTACCCCGCCTTATGCCCGAATGCAGCTGAGATAGGCTCCAGCGACCTCCCGCGACCCCAAAAGGGACAAGGGGTAGAAAATGGATGGATGGATGTATATACAACAATTACCAATGCAGGGAAAGTTACCGACTACATTTTCATCTTTTGTTCAGCGAATTGACTTATTGAATATCAGCCCAGCCCTACATGCTATGTAAATAGTCGGGGTGTGAATCATTGGGCATCTTGCGAATCGATCCGATTCTTGGGGTGACGTTTATATTCAGAATCGATTCTCAATTCAGAATCAATTCTCGCAATGTATTATTTTGTGTAATAATTATAATTAAACGTTTTAAAACAGGTTACTGGTTTAAAAAAATACTTAAAAAAATAGATTCTTATAAAAAATGTATCTATTTCTGACAATTATGAATCAATTATTTGTGCACCCCTAGAAAATACAGTACATTGTTACACAAAATAATATTAATGACTTCAAATACACATTCGGTGGGGCAAAAAAGTATTTAGTCAACCACCGATTGTGCAAGTTCTCCCACTTAAAATGATGACAGAGGTCTGTAATTTTCATCATAGGTACACTTCAACTGTGAGAGACAGGATGTGAAAAAAAATCCAGGAATTCCCATTGTAGGAATTTTAAAGAATTTATTTGTAAATTATGGTGGAAAATAAGTATTTGGTTCTTCTTCCTCCAAACACAACGAGTTGAGTTTATACCAAAAAGTTCTTCTTGGTTTCATCTGACCACATGACATTCTCCCAATCCTCTGCTGTATCATCCATGTATCCATTTTGGTATAAACTCAACTGGTCGTGTTTGGAGGAAGAAGAATACTGAGTTGCATCCCAAGAACACCACACCTACTGTGAAGCATGGGGGTGGAAACATCATGCTTTGGGGCTCTTTTTCTGCTAAGGGGACAGGACGATTGATCCGTGTTAATTAAGGAAAGAATGAATGGGGCCATGTATCGTGAGATTTTGAGCCAAAACCTCTTTCCATCAGTGAGAGCTTTGAATGGTTGACCAAATACTTATTTTCCACCATAATTTACAAATGAATTCTTTACAATTCCTACAATGTGAATTCCTGGATTTTTTTTCAGAATTCTGTCTCACAGTTGAAGTGTACCTATGATGAAAATTACAGACCTCTGTCATCATTTTAAGTGGGAGAACTTGCACAATCGCTGGCTGACTAAATACTTTTTTGCCCCACTGTAAGGCTATGATAATATTTAATTCATAGTAAGTCTAAAGCACCACAACAATTGTTTAGTGTTGACTTACTTTTGGATGGCGTTCAAGATGCCCCACATGTACTGATCCACCTCCAGGCCTTCTAACAAAGCTGTTTTACTGCAAAAATTCGATTAAAAAAAGAGTGTAAGTATCAAAGCTCCTTGTTGCCAGTCAACTTTCAAGTATTTTAGGTGCACATGAACATACTTGCATACAGGACATCGCCATGTGCCTCGCTCGCAGTTCAGTTGCAGGTACGACTCCAAGTCGAAACACTGCGGGAAGACAAAGTATTCACAATTTGTAAGGAATTTCCCTGTATTGTACCCATCAGACGCCATATCTTTATGATTGTCAAAGATCCTCTATATGACAAGAGCATTCTGGCGTTTTTCAAACGGTTTACCTGCACATGCTTGCAGTCGTGACCTCTTGCGGGGAGCTGTATTCGCCGGAAGGTGATGGGACACTTGAGGGACACTTTGATCGCCGTCTGCTCAACGCCGTCCTCGCCGTTGAGGGCAGCGTTGCCCGAGGATGCTGCTACGCTGCTGAAGTTCCTCTTGACTTGTGGAGGTGGACAGATACGACACGTTCAAACAAGCTAGCAACATGAGCATGCTATGTGCATGCGTGTATGTACTATTTGCATACCTTTGGTGATGCAGTGCTCGGCGGGTAGGAGCCTCTTCTTCAGTAAACCCTGGAGGACGGACCGGACCGACGGCCTGTGGACCAGCTGCAGAACGAACAAGTGGGACTGCAAGGGGGGAGAAGCATCACGATGAGGAAAAACCACATTTGACACATAATATTTTATTGTCACGGTCCTTACACAGCAACAGGCGGTGACCGTGATCTGGATGGTGTTCCTGCCCGGCTGGCAGACGTGCTTCAGGTGCAAGGGCTTGTGGGACGTCTTGTTGTCCCCCCGCTCGATGGTGAGCGGTGTGGCGTTGACGCTCACTTGTACCGACGCCGGCCAGTTGGTGTTCATTTGGCGATCCTCGTGGTGGTAACACTTGAACTGCAGCTCGAGGTCCGACCTGGACAGCGAGAAAGAACTTTGCTTTTTGAGGATCGGTTCCACAGGTAGTACCACTTGTCCATTATTTGGTTCTGCCTAAACTTGTGTTCTTGTGCTTGATATCAGCCTTGGTCCAAAGTGTAGTCTGTTGGCAGTGCTTTGAACAGCAAATACTTTGATAGCAGCTTTAACCTGGTCCTGGTCTTGGTCTGTATCAACCCCAGACTTAGAGTGCTTCAGTCTTTTTTTTGACTAGGCCTTTGTCTTATTCTTGACGTGGTCTCATCTTGGTCTTAAGGTACCTTAGTCGTGTCTTTGACTCTATTTAACATTGCCTCAGTCTTGATTCCTACTGATGTAGATGCACTCTGGTCTTTGTCCCAACCTACCTTAGTCTTGTTTTTGACTTGGTTCTGCATTGTGTAGGTATTGGACCTAATCCGTTTTAGTTTGTTCTTGCTTTGTCCTTGGTTGGCCTCGGCTTTGGTCTCACATTGCTTCAGTTTTCGTCTTATGTTGGATATCTTGGGGTGTCTTCACCTTGTTTCGACTCAGTCTTAAATTGCTTTAGACTTGGTCTTGAACTGCCTCCTTTTGGTATTGATCTACCTTGGTCTTGTTATTGACTCCATCTAACATTGCCTCGGTCTTGGTTTTGACTAAACTAGAACAACCCTGGTCTTCCTTCCGATCTGCCCTGGTATTGTTCTGGACTCTGTCCTGCATTGTCTTAATCTTGTTTTCAATTTAGTCTTGCGTTGCCTCAGTCTTTGTCTTAACTCAGTGTCAAAACTGTCATAAGTTTTTCTTTTTTCTTACTAGGTCTTGTATTGATTGGCCTTGATCTGTCTTTGTTTTCTCCTGAACCTTGTCTCACATTACCTTTTGTCTTGGTCGCATTTGTCTTTTACTCAACTCCGTCTGCAAGTGCTATATCTTGGTATTGACTTAGTCTTGACTCTTCACAGTCTTGATCTTGGTTTTTGTGGTCTTGACAAAAACACTAACTGGCTAGATATCATTGGATATTACTTATTGGGATTCCAATTCTATTTCAACTGGTTCCTAAGCTTTTTTAACCCCCGTCCGACCAGGTCTACCATGACATATAACATATCTTACCTCCACATAAGAGTCTGGTGCACTGATGGCCGTAAGTGGAAGACATGATTGCTGACAGCCAGATTGTGCTCTAGCCTGAAAGGCTCCAAGACCACGCCGTCACGCACTGGGAAGGTGAGGCGCAACTCCTCATTGTGGTTGGCTGTGAAAATGAAGAGCGCTTAGACTATCATGAACTTCAAGGAGATCGTGATGTCAAGAAATTAACAGGTTCCTGACCTGGTGGTGGAGGAAGAGCGGACATATTTGGCTTGATGTCAGGAGGGAATGGTGGTTTCACGTCCGGATTGGGTGATAGGTACGGAGGGATGTTACTTCCTGGGGTCATTGGAGGGGTGGGGTTGCCCGGCACTGGAGAGTGGGGGTAGTTGCCCATGGGTCTGGGTGGCTGCACAAAGAAAATATTCATTAGTAAAAGAACCTAAACAGCAAGAGTAAGCGATGCCACTGTGAACCTACTCCATTCATATTCCCCTGGCTGTACTGGTAACCACTCCCAGAGAAGTTGTTGGTTTGGCCGTTAAAAGGTGGCTCTTGCTGCAAAAGAACAACATCATTAAAAACTCCACCAGTATTTGGTTTATTTATTTTTTTAAATTTTGTTAATGTAAGTCATGCTTTACCTTATAATACTGTCCCATAGGACCGCTGGGTGGTGGATACTGGGACTGGAGCTGCTGTCCTGCCATCCGTTGACCGGGGTAGTTGCTGGACGGCAGCGGCCTAGAAGCGTTGGGTGTTGGGTACTGGCCCTGCTGGTTAGGAAATTGGTTGTTTGGTCCATACTGCTGCCCCCCATAGTTTGGCTGTGGTAGTAGCAAAAAGCGTTGAATGAAGTTAACCTTTAACTGTAACAAATTCAACTTGACTGCTAAACAAATGCTAGGACCGGAGAGGGGGCGCTTTATGCTGAGTGGTTACTCAAAAGTCCTTAATATGAAAAGAGAACTTATTCAGGAAGACTCACCTCCCCTGGATATGGCCTCTTCATGCCCTGCATAACCATGCCCTGTGGCCGGGGTCCAGCATACCCTTGCTGGGGCATTCTTTGACCATGACCCCCGAAGGGCCCCATGCTTTGGCCCCTGGGCTGGTTCATCCCCATTGGGGGTCCACTCATATTGGATGCATTCATGCCTGAGCCCATGTTACCAGAGAGAGATTGGGGTCCACGGGGTCCTGGCTGGTTCATGAACTGGCTATTGTATGCTTGGTTTGGTCCCATCTGGAAAGAGGAACTCATCTGGAAGACAAGATGTCTCCAATCAGCAACATGGAGGTGTAAAAAAAAATGCTGTTTAGCGCTTGGCCTATCCTTACTGGTCCGTATTGATTCATGTCCTTGTTCTGAGTTTCCTGCAGAGCGGCAACCGTGGCGGTGGCAGTGGCGGTCGCCGTGGCGGCGGCAGCGGCTACAGCGGCCGCCGCAGCAGCAGCTGCTGGCTGGGTGAAGTCCGACGGTGGACGGGAGTGTGGAGGGATGCCCATGCCTCCAGGTCCAGCATTAGGGCCCCCAGGGTAACTTTGAGAGAGACAATCCATTACTCCAAATCTTCAATCATGCTAACTGATTTGTACCTTTTTACGTGTAAGACTAACTCACTTTCCACCAAAGCCTCCTCCGCCGGGGTAGCTAGGGCGCCCGTACATGCCCTGTTGCATGTAAGCCTGGTTTGGGTTGCCTTTGTTGGGGAACTGTTGCTGAGGCCCGGGGAACTGCGACGGGTTCATCCCTGGATTGTTACCTGACATCCCTGAACCCATTGGGTTACCTCCTGGATTCATGGGGTTGTTATTGTTGGTCATGGGGTTCCCCAAAACCTGTTCAAAAGATTATATCAGGGTCTGCTGCATTGAGAAAACATCATATTCAGCTGGGACTAATTCCAATACCTGGCTCTGTGAGGTGTTGGTGACACCCCAGACCGTGGTCACCACGGAGAGCGAGCCCGGAGGTTGGTTGGTGTTCTGTTGCCAGGGGACCGAGTCATAAGGAAAAGACCCATCTCTGGGGAGAAAAAAAAAAATCACAGACAATTACTATTTGCTTTTCTCGGTCAATAAAATGGATCATTCCTCTAGAACTGACCCATGTGAGAGGCCAGGCTTCATAGAGCTCATGGGGGGCTGCATGGGCACTTTCCCCGGTGGCTCGTTCTGCCGGTTCTTCTGATGACGGAGGAGGAGGAGGCGTCCCAGTTCCTCGCACCAGGACGACAGAAGTGCTGAAAGAAGGATGGGATTGAATCAAAGCCTGAACAAGCTAACCAAAACATTAGCTTGGTTGCTAATAATATACGAAGGCTCGCCAATGGAGCGTAGAGGCTGAATTTGTTGTTTTGATTTGAAAACTTAAGGAAAATTACAGAAAATAATCATAGCATTTTTGAAGCTGTTTTATAACTTTTAATTCATTTATATATTTTTTACAAATTCAGGCAAAATTAGTTTCAGGTCCTGCCCGTCTCCCTGCAAAGTCGTGGATAAATGATGACAGCCAAATTTTGATTATTAAATTTACTGGCGAATCACCTTAAAGTTACTGTGGGTGTTTTGTCGAGCAACACTGAGCTGTTAGAAATTTCAAGTCAATTTAACTTCAGAGCTTTAACAACAGGCTGCGCCACCATGTGGCGTAATTATCATATAGGTCAGGGGTCACCAATCTTTTTTAAAACCAAGAGCTACTCCTTGGGTACTGATTAATGCGAAGGGCTACCAGTTTGATACACACTTGAATAAATTGCCAGAAATAGCCAATTTGCTCAATTTACCTTTAACTCTGTTATTATTAATAATTAATGATATTTATCTTTGTGGAAACACTAATCATCTTAATGATTTCTCACAATAAATATATATTTTTGATAACATGTTTTAAATAGGTTAAAATCCAATCTGCACTTTGTTAGAATATATAACAAATTGGACCAAGCTATATTTCTAACGGTGGAAGAGGGGTTAGTGCGTCTGCCTCACAATACGAGGGTCCTGCAGTCCTGGGTTCAATCCCAGGCTGGGGATCTTTCTTTGTGGAGTTTGCATGTTCTACCCGTGAATGCGTGGGTTCCCTCCGGGTACTCCGGCTTCCTCCCACCTCCAAAGACATGCACCTGGGGATAGGTTGATTGGGAACACTAAATTGGCCCTAGTGTGTGAATGTGAGTGTGAATGTTGTCTGTCTATCTGTGTTGGCCCTGCGATGAGGTGGCGACTTGTCCAGGGTGTACTCCGCCTTCCGCTCGATTGTAGCTGAGATAGGCACCAGCGCCCCTCGCGACCCCAAAAGGGAATAAGCGGTAGGAAATGGATGGATATATTTCTTACAAAGACAAATCATTATTTCTTCTAGATTTTCCAGAACAAACATTTTAAAAGAAATTCAACAGACTTTGAAATAAGATTTAAATTAGATTCTACAGATTTTCTAGATTTGACAGAATATATTTTTTGAATTTTAATCACAAGAAATATTTCACAAATATTCTTCGTCGAAAAAACAGAAGCTAAAATGAAGAATTAAATTAAAATTAATTTATAATTCATTACAACAAAAAAAATAAATTTACTTGAACATTGATTTAAATTGTCAGGAAAGAAGAGGAAGGAATTTAAAAGGTAAAAAGGTACATGTGTTTAATAGTCATAACACCATTTTTAAGGTTGTATTTTTTCTCTAAAATTGTCTTTCTGAAAGTTATAAGAAGCAAAGTAAAAAAATAAATGAATTTATTCAAACAAATGAAGACCAAGTAATATTTTCTTGGATTTTCAAATTTTATTTGAGTTTTGTCTCTCTTAGAATTAAAAATGTCAAGCAAAGCGAGACCAGCTGGCTAGTAAATAAATTAAATAAAAAAAATAGAGGCAGCTCACTGGTAAGTGCTGCTATTTGAGCTATTTTTAGAACAGGCCAGCGGGCGACTCATCTGGTCCTTATGGGCGACCTGGTGCCCGTGGACACCGCGTTGGTGACCCCTGCTATAGATAATACTCCTTCACATAGTGTCTGTGGGAACAATGCAGTGCAATGATCCAGCACGTCAGTCCCACTCTTAGCCACCAGGGTTCACTATTGTCCTGCATCGCCACCACACTGAAAGATGATGGAATTGTGTCTTTTTCCACCTGCAGTGCTTGCTTTAGCTGTACTGTGCCTACTACAAAAGACTCCCCTTTCCTGGCTTTCTCTCTCCCTCTCTGCCTGCTGCATTGCCTGCCTGCTAATAGCCTCTGGGTGGCGTCACAAATGGAATGTGGATTCGATCAAAGAGGCCACCTCTCCTCTTGAGATTCACATCACTTCTCGGCTTGAATAGGGAGGGGCCGGCGGAGGCGAAGAACGGGTGCGTTCGGCGTTAGCCAGCCACGTGCAGGGCTGCCACGGTGTACAAGGTGGACACAACATCAGACTAATGGGGCTGACAGGAGCAAACAAAAAAGACTCTACTCTGCCAACATGGCAACCGAGCGATGTGAATACTCGTGAGTGCTTACAAAGACAGGGGGAAAAAAACCCAGACACAAAAAATGGGACAAATGCTTTGTGGAGTTTAACACAAGAAAAAGAACCAAGTACTTGTTGTCAGGGAAAGCAATTACGCTACCCAAAAAATATAAGCAGGTAATGGGGGTGGCGAGTGTGTGACAGGTAGAAAAGCTCTGGAAAGAAGTCACCTGTTGGTATGCATTCATAACTCTCCAGACCAGGGGTGTCAAACTTGTTTTCATCAGGGGCCACATCGTATTCATGGCTGCCTTCAGCGGGCCGCTTGTAACAGTAAATGTAATAATATAAAAGTATAATTGCCTCATTATATTATCACCAATGCATTTGGTTATATGATTATTGTACGTACAAATTGATGGATAACTTGCTTTGAAATCGTAAGTCAAGGTGACAAGCAGATATTTATTGTTATTTTTTTTTACAAACTATCATACGGTATATAATAATTAGGGTTGCTAAAAAATTTGTTTTTTTTTCATACTCTGATCCTGATTTTTTTTTTTAGTAATTTTCCAAATTCAAATTACATTTTTTTTATACGAATTAATTTTTAAAAAATGTAACATTTTTTTGGGCCATCGCTGTGCTTACTTGGTGCAAGTACAGTATGTGTCCTATGTCAGCAACCAAAAGGAGGTTTTTGTAACCGGTAAGCTGTTTTGTTAAGGTGTTGTTATTATTATATCAAATAATACAAAGCAAAAATCAGTTTGAATCGAGAATCATGTTGAATCGAGTATCGATTATGAATCAAATCCTCACCCCAAGAATCGGAATCGAATGGCAAAGTGCCCAAAGATTCACACTAATAACAATTGAATATTTGTATATATATATATACAAGTTGAAATTTCTGTCGAAATGGAAAAAATTAGGACATTTAGTAAGAAATATGAAGTATCCACTTTATTCCCAGGTTTTCGCCGGCCACATTTAATGATGTGTGTGAGAAAGTGACAGTAAAGAAATGCTCTTGGGGGAAATTGTTTGGCCTCATTTGCTGATTTAGCATGTGTAAATCTCTAGACCCCGAATATAAGACAACACATTTTTTTCCAGGCTTTTATCGGGGGGAAATATATTGTCCTTAATTTAGGTCAATATGTTGATTTTTATTGTCCTGGTTAATCTTGTCATGACTTTATCTCAAGTTTAATGAACCTTAACAGGTTTTGGACCTGGACTAGGTACTTTGACCTGAATATAAGACGACTCCTCTGTTCAGGTCACCAGTGTGTGTGAGAGAGATGCTCTTGGGGGGGAACTGTTTGGCCTCATCTGCTGATGTGTAAATATCTATATACTTCTTTCAAACTTTTTAGGGGAAAAATAGTGTTTTACAATCAGGTCAATACACTTTTTTAATCGTCTTTGTTAATCTTGTCATTACTTCATCTCGAGGTTAATGAACCTTGACAGGTTTTAAACCTGGACCAAGTACTTTGACCTGAACATAAGACAACCCCTATGTTCAGGACACCAGTGTGTGTGTGAGAGAGTGGCAGTAAATAAATGCTCTTGGAGGAAATTATTTGGCCTCATCTGCTGATTTAGCATGTGTAAATCTCTACACTCCAAATATAAGACAACACATTATTTACCAGGCTTTTCTCGTTGATATTTATTGACTTGGTTATTAATCTTGAGGTTAAGGAACCTTCACAGGTTGTGTACCTGGACCAAGTACTTTGACATGTATATAAGACAACCCCTCTGTTCAGGTCACCAGTGTGTTTCACAGAGTGATCCGCCTTATCTGGGGATATAGCATGTGTAAATCTCAAGATCCTGGAATACAAAAGAAAATAAAAAAATTCAGACTTTTTTTATATCCAGGCTAATACGTTGTTTTTCATTGTCTTGGTTAATCTTACCATGACTTTATCTCGAGTTTACTTTGACCCGAATGTAAGACGAACCCTCTTTTTCTGGCAATATCAAAGTTAAAAAGTTGCAATCTGCATCTGGGGTGTGTGTGTGTGTGAGTGACAAAAAGAAAACCTCTGATTTGTTTGAAGGTAAGTCAAACAAAACCCTCTGCTAGTTTTCACGTATACATATCTTGTTTGGGAATATAAGACAACCAAAAGGAAGTCAAACTTTAACTATTGGAAAGCACTAGATGCCGGTTCTTAAAGTGAAGTTCCGGCAGTGGTAAAGCGCCTTAAAAGAGAAGAACAAAATAGTTAGCATCAGCGTTGTTACAGATAGTAAAAAAGAGCAATTCTACCCCGGCATTGAGATAAAAATCTTATCTCTACACAGAATTACCGCCTCCACTGAGCCTCCACCTGTTTAATCAGCGAGGCGCCGTGTCATTGACTCCCGGGATAAACTTCCAGGTTTCAAATGACAATCGATTCTATTCTCTCTCCTCCAAACTCACTAAAGGAGCCAAAAACACCACAATGACTCTTCAGGAGCGCATTAAATGTTTGTGTCTCAGTTTACATTAACCTCCCTGGTGGTCCTCCAAGGTTGGTCCCAGGGGCTCGAGGGGCCTCGACTCTCAGCCGTATTGATATTCTGGTGCTCAGCTGTGCAGCCGCCGCCGTTCTGTCATAAAAGCCCACCGGGAGAAGTGACAAATGGCACCCGCCGCATGCCCGACAGTTGTCCACGTCCTTGATAACGCCTCGTCTGTCTTAGATTTTTCTGCACTTTCCACTATAGCTTTAGCATTAGCAGCCCTTAGCCAGGGAGCTAGTTTGTGTATTGATTCACGCTAAACAGCACAAGTTTAGGTCATTAAATTACATTTGTGCTGCGTTAGAAGACATGCTTGCACAAATTCAATACGTGTTTATCGTCATTATCTGTCTTGGTTGATGTTGTTCAACCAATCTTGCTCAAACGTTCACACACGAAGAGCTGCCTACTCTTTGAAAATAAATAAGGGTGTTCATGTGAAACTTGCTTTTTTATTTAACTATTTGTTGTTGCTTCTTTGATTTTTTCAAGTAAATACTGGCACAATCCAAAAAGATCCAATTTGGAGACGCTTGATGGATAACTAGCTTGCTCGACGGCAGCTTACAGAATATTTTGTATTTATTATGGTAGTAAAAAACTATTTATTTATTCAGTTTAATAAGGGACATGTAAATATGTTACTAAATACCCATTTTTCAAAGTTCGGTTGGCAACCCTCCACACTCCTTTTTTCTGCCTTTTTTATTCATGTGAAACACATTTTTCTAGTAATTTATTGTCCAATATTTCTCAGTTTCTTTGTTTATTAAAGACCAAATGTCACAAACTTAAAAAGTCACATTCGGAGTTCAAACATCAGAAGCTAGATGGACAACTAAGGGTAGTGAAGTGAAGTGAATTATATTTATATAGCGCTTTTCTCAAGTGACTCAAAGCGCTTTACATTGTGAAACCCAATATCTAAGTAAAATTTTTTTTTTTTAAACCAGTGTGGGTGGCACTGGGAGCTGGTGGGTAAAGTGTCTTGCCCAAGGACATAACAGCAGTGACTACGATGGCAGAAGCGGGGATTGAACCTACAACCCTGAAGTTGCTGGCACAGCCTCTCTACCAACCGAGCTATACCGCCCCAAGCTTCTGCCAAGCTAGCTGACTGCTGCCGAAAAGCTTACATACTATCTTTAATTCTCAAAGTAATAGCGGACAAAGTGACATGTATTGTTTTTCAAGGCATGGTTGGCAAACCTACAGACAAGTGCTCGTCCCCTAAAAGCAGTGTTGTACAGTCACAAAGTACAAATATTCTGTGATTGTACTTACCCTATTTTCCGGACCATAGGGCGCACCGGATTGTAAGGCACACTGCCGATGAGCGGGTGTAGCCCCAGAACGAGAAGATAAGCTTCTTCTTTCAACATCGACTACGGTGTTGGCACTGACTACAAAGGAGGAAGCGCGCACATTTTCAGGATTTATGCAGATCCCAAATACAGATCAGCAGGTACCAGAAGGTAAGAAAAGTTGCTTTTGCATATTATTGCGAAACAAAACGGCAGATAATGTCTTACCTTATACACACACCATAATATTACTTGTATGTTGAAGCACAGTACAATCCATCAAGCGGTGCGGCTTCATAGCTTTTCAAAGTCGTACTAAAACATTTTGATGGATTGTCAAGCGTTGTGTGTAATGTTCTATATTTTTAATGGAACATACCGTATTTCCTTGAATTGCCGCAGGGCATATAGTATGCGCCTGCCTTGAATTACTGCCGGGTCAAACTCGCTTCGCAAAATAATTAGCGCATGCTTAGTGTTACCGCCTGGTCAAACTCGTGACACTTCCCCTGTCATCATTTTCAAAATGGAGGAGGCTGATTTCAATAACGGTAATTTGAAATCGAATAAAGGGAAGATTAAGAGCTATTCAGTAGGATTTAAGGTCCAAGCTTACATCACACTCAAATTTTTACTGCATACTTTTGGTAAGTGCCGGAGTGAGAAGAGGGTTTTGAAATAATTAGCGCATGCTTACTTTTACCGCATGCCTTTGGTAAGCGCAGGAGTGAGAAGAGGTTTTAAATTAATTAGCGCCCCGGCGGCAATTCAAGGAAATACGGTATACAATTTTGGTGTTGTTTACTTGAGCCATATTGCCGTCTGCACGTATCTCTTGTGTGTGTCTGCCATCATATTGCAGTCGACATGCATCTCACGTGTGACTGCCATCTACTGGTCACACTCATCATTTCACCATGCACCAAATAAAATAGCTTTGAGGTCGGTAAGCACAACCAAAATTACTCACACGCACTGTTGAGTTTTGCGAAAATTAAATGATTTTAAGGTTGCCTTCTCGTCCGATAAATACGGTAAGTACATTTTTAGCACATTTGTACTTCAAGCATTATTTTATCTTTTTATTGTTGACAAATTTCAATTTTGCTCCACTATAGTTCCAAAAGAAAACGACTACCTTTTAGCCTATACATTTTCTTTTTGTGTTTTTTTACTTGCAGAACATAGTTTCTTTATTTCTATCAAATTGTTTGTTTGTTTTTTACTCGCAGATCGTTTTTTTTTTCTTTTAAATTGTGATTTTTTTTTTTTTTAATTGAAGTAAAACTTTTTTATTTTTTCTTAAACTTGCGGATCGTTTTTTTAAGTGAAGAAAATCGTTAAAAAAAACATTAAATTAAACAAATTAAAACACTTGTGTGTGTTTGTGGAGTTTTGGCTGTAATTTCACCCATAGTAAACCACAAACAGTTGCTATTTTATTGTGGCTTTTGTTAAAAACGTCTTTCTCCTCAGTATTGGCGACGAGTTGGGGGGTTTATTTGGGGGGTGGAGGGGGGGAGGACGGACGCAGCAGGTGAGACAGATGCCAGAAAGCTCTCATGACCCCCTCATTCCTCCCCCTCCCACTTCCCTCGGCTTACTATCTAATGGACACCTGCTCCCTTGTCCTTACTCGGCATTGTCCCATCTTGGCCGGGACACAAACAAACACCTCCGGTCGTCAAACAAACGCTCCTCTGGCGGACGTCCCCCCTCTTTGGTTTCCCTATTGGAAGCTGTCAATGGACACACGTCTCCCGCTGGATAAAGTCAATTAAAAGAAGAAGTCCTGGGAGTAGCAGAATCCTAAGAGGATTCGGGGGATTTTCCTCATGATATACTCCAAAGTCTCCACTTGACTGCCAAGGCCTGTTGTCAAGTCACACTGCCCTCAGTCTTCTATTAGATAAAAGGACATTTGTGTGGCGTGTAGCTGTACTTTTTTTTGAGCAGATATTTCTTTTTGGATACTTCTAAGACTGATGCTTTGCACGGTGGACACGAATCCATGTGGACCACCTCATGTTTGTCTTCTTCCTGCTTTTTCTGACGGGGATGTTAGAGTCCTGTCAATGAGTACTTGGGCTGGCTGCCTGGCGGGGAAGCCAGACTTGCTGGCTGGCTTTTAGGACAGCCTCCTGCTGGACACATGCACTGTTGTGTGCGCCGTCCATCCGCTAAAAGGACAAAGATGCAGGGGGCGGAGCTGGGATTTAGGCCAGAAAGGGGGATGAACCATATGTGGCCATGTGTGTGTGTGGGGGGGGGGGCAAGAGCAACAAGCAGGAAGATAGAGATTTGGTGTTTTTTGTTGTTGTTTTTTTTAAACTAGGAGATCAGCTTTAAACCCACAAAGACCCTCCTGTCCATTAAATGAACACCACCTACATGTTCAGCGCTCCTCGCTACCTAGCGGGCGGCAGCTTGCGACAAAGCAAAACGTTCCAAATCTCTTTCGCTCGCCACCCAGAGCTCCAATAACGTGAGTAGGTGGACATCTATGCACCCCCTGTTGGGAAATTATTCCGAGTCAAACATCGCCCCCCCCACCCCAAGCCCTAACCAATCTGTTACTGTACTTCCTGTAAGCTGATTGGGAGTGTGTATCGTCACGTCTTCATTCGCAAACGCTAATCTGATCATACGCCGCCGACATGCTCGCTAATAATGGACGCAGAAGAGAAAAAACGGTGATGACTACGATAGATTGTCACTGTTCAGGCTGCTCAGTGCAACATGGCTATTGGGTAAAGCTACAGTGGGGCAAAAAAGTATTTAGTCAGCCACTGATTGTGCAAGTTCTCCCAATTAAAATGATGACAGAGATCTGTAATTTTCATCATAGGTACACTTCAACTGTGAGAGACAGAATGTGAAAAAAAAATCCAGGAATTCACATTGTAGTAATTTAAAATACTTTATTTGTAAATTATGGTGGAAAATAAGTATTTGGTCAACCATTCAAAGCTCTCACTGATGGAAGGAGGTTTTGGCTCAAAATCTCACGATACATGGCCCCATTCATTCTTTCCTAAACACGGATCAATTGTCCTGTCCCCTTAGCAGAAAAACAGCCCCAAAGCATGATGTTTCCACCCCCATGCTTCACAGTAGGTATGGTGTTCTTGGGCTGCAACTCAGTATTCTTCTTCCTCCAAAAACGACGAGATGAGTTTACACCAAAATGGATACATGGATGATACAGGATTGGGAGAATGACATGTGGTCAGATGACGAGATGAGTTTATACCAAAATGAATAAGTGAAGTGAAGTGAATTATATTTATATAGCGCTTTTCTCTAGTGACTCAAATACATGGATGATACAGCAGAGGATTGGGAGAATGTCATGTGGTCACATGAAACCAAAATATAACTTTTTGGTATAAACTCAACTTGTCGTGTTTGGAGGAAGAAGAATACTGAGTTGCATCCCAAGAACACCATACCTACTGTGAAGCATGGGAGTGCAAACATCATGCTTTGGGGCTGTTTTTCTGCTAAGGGGACAGGACGATTGATCCGTGTTAAGGAAAGAATGAATGGGGCCATGTATCGTGAGATTTTGAGCCAAAACCTCCTTCCATCAGTGAGAGCTTAGTCGTAATGGTTTGTACAGTCCTTTGAGACATTTGTGATTTAGGGCTATATAAATAAACATTGATTGATTGATTGAGAGCTTTGAATGGTTGACCAAATACTTATTTTTCACCATAATTTACAAATAAATTCTTTAAAATTCCTACAATGTGAATTCCTGGATTTTTTTTTCACATTCTGTCTCTCACAGTTGAAGTGTACCTATGATGAAAATTACAGATCTCTGTCATCATTTTAATTGGGAGAACTTGCACAATCGGTGGCTGACTAAATACTTTTTTTCCCCCCTGTAATAGACGCTTCTGATGAAAACATAGTTTACCATAAAGTTACATATAGTTTGAATGTTAACATCCAAATCCTGAACAGTAGACGAACAACAATGTGGAAAACACGTCATGTTGACTGTAAAAACGGATGAAGGAGGTTTACAGGTACAATATGGCAAATTATTTTTATGAAAATACGTTTGATGGGACCATAAGCTTTCAAATCCTGAACTGTAGACAACGACAATGTAGAAAAACTGTAAAACGACCATAGAACGCAAGGGAAGTTAAAGTTAAAGTACCAATTATTGTCGCACACTCACTAGCTGTGGTGAATTTGTCCTCTGCACTTGACCCATCCCCTTGTTCATGCCCTGGGAAGTGAGAGGAGCAGTGGGCAGCAGCGGTGCCGTGCCCGGGAATCATTTATGGTGCTTTAACCCCCAATTCCAACTCTTGATGGTGTGAGCCGTGAGGCAATGGCTCCCATTTTTTTTTTTTAATAGTCTTTGGTATGACTCGGCAGGGGTTTGAACTCACAACCTACTGATCTCAGGGCGGACACTCTAACCACTAGGCCACTGAGTAGGAAGAGGTTCACACATCACTGTTCAGGCTGCTCAGTACAACATTGCTGACAGAAAAAGCAAATAGAAGCTACTGAAATACATATCTTCCCAGAAAGTTACATATAGTGTAAATGTAAACATCCAAATCCTGAACCGTAGACAACGTCAATGTGGAAGAACTGATTACAACCCAAAAAAAAAAGGTCTGCATGTCACTGTCCCGGCTATTCAGTACAATAAGGCTTATTGATAAAGCTAAAAACTACCAATGTGGATATATTTGACCATGAAATTATGTAAAGTGTGAATGTAAACATCCGAATCTTGAACGGGAGACAACAACAATTTAGAAGAGCTGTGATTGCGAGGAAAGAGGTTAACGTGTCACTGTCCAGGCTGCTCAGTACAACATGGCTAACATATAAAGCTAATAAAACTACCAATGTAAACATATTTGACCATAAATTGACATACAGCGTCAAATGTGAACATCCGATTACTGAACCGTAGACAACCAACAGTGTTTAAGAACTGTGATGACGGCCATAGAACGCAAGAAAATAGGTTCACCAATATACCGGTAATATGGCAAATAATTAAAGTTATGACGTGAACAATTTTCCCATTATGTTATGTTTAGTGTTAACATAAACAACTGAATCCTTAACCGCAGACAACAATGCAGAAAAAACAATGACAACCAAAGAAAGAGGTCAGCATGTCAGTGTCCCGGCTGCTCAGTACAATCTGGCTGATATTTAAAGCTAATAAAAGCTACTGATGTGAATGTATTTGACCATTAAACGATGTACAGTTAGAACGTTAACATCCGAATTTGACCGTTAGACAGCAACAATGTGGAAGAACTGTGATGACGGCCAAAGAAGTTCACACGTAGATCTTCAGGCTGCTCAGTACCATATGGCAAATAATTCAAGCCAGTGATGTGGACAATTTTACCATACTATACTATAAATGTACACATCCAAATCCTGAACTGTAGACAATAGCAATATGGAAAAACTGATGACAACCATGTAAGGCAAGGGGAGAGGTCCAATGTGTCTCTGTCCAGGCTGCTCAGTACAACATGGCTGATAGATAAAGCTATAAAAAAAAGGCTACTGATGAGGATGTATTCTACCAACATTTTGTGTAAACAACTCGGAAAATCGCCATGGAGACACACAGACAACACCCTACAGGACAGTGAGTGGAACACCACAAATCACATTAGCTGGTGTCTTTAGTTTTTTCGCCGCCATATGAGAGTACTGATGGGAAAAATGTGGCTGCTCAGTACAATATGGCTACTGGATGAAGCTAATGTAGCTACGGTTTTATTTTTTCTGGCAAACAATTCCCCCCCCAACCCAAACAGCTCAGATGTAGTAAGATCTAAAAAAAAATGAAGTGCGTTTTGCTTGAGCTTTTATGTGTTTTCTTATTTTTTGAATGTGTCAAATCCCCGCTTTAAAACATCACCACCATAGAGCGCAGAGACAGCAGATCTGCACACTATTGTCCAGGCTGCTCAGTATAACCGTCAACTTCTAACACTTCTATTACAGCTATGGGCGTAAATATTGTTACAAATAACACGTTCTGTTATTTCCCCTGTCAGCATCTAAAAAGTGTGTTTTACTTTATTCTTTGTATTTTTTTTATTTTTTTTATTCAGGACCCTGGTATAGATGGAACGATAACCATAGGACGCAAGGAAAGAGGTACAAAGTCACTGTCCAGGCTGCTCAGTACAACATGGCTAAAGGTTGTAAGAGCAAAGAAGTTTGATAGTAATAGTACATTTATATTTTTTTATATTTATATATGTTTGTTAGGTCAAAAAAAAACATGGAGGCTATCTGCTTTTCAGGGGAGATAAAAAAAAAAATCCCCTGAAGAGCAGGGAAACCTGCAAAAATGGCTAGTAGGGATGAAATAGGTCCGTGTTTTTTTTCCTGACCTAACGAATATTTCGCTCCACCCCGATATTTAGCACTGTTTAACGGATAAACCACAGCAATCTCTCTTTTATATATATATATATATATATATATATATATAATATATATGTGTATATATATATATATATATATATATATATGTATATGTATATATGTGTGTGTGTATATATATATATATATATAAATATATATATTTTTTACATACATATTCATGTACATAGTCACATACATGTGTGTATATGTATGTTTTTGTATATACATATATATATATATATATATATATATACATATATATATCTACTGTACATATGTATTTATATGTGTATATATATATATATATGTATAGATATATATATATATACACACACTAATGTATTTGTACATACATATATACACACATATATATATATATATATATATATATATATATATATATATATATAGTTATGTATTTATTTTCCTACATATTTTATGGTAAGTAGATAGTCCTCAAAGTTAAGGTTGAGTACACATGTTCATTTTATCACCTTTGTCGACTTCTTTTTATGCTTACATGACAAATGCAAGTGTCAAAATACAATTTAAAACGACACATTTAATCATTTACTTCATTTCCTAGATGGGAAAATTGATGCTAAATACAAACAAAGGCTTCCATTGTATTAGCAATTAGCTAGTAGTTCCCATTGTGTGTTGTGTGAGCACTCTTAAAGTAGTATTTAATGTAATTATGTTGCTGGGGAAAGTAGTGCAGCATGTATTCTGAAGTAGTCTGCAAATAGCTGAATGGATATAACTCAAAATACAAACAAATGTTGACTGTAACAAACCACAGCAAGTGCTCCCTCAAGCAACAGTCCGCCATTGAAAAGGCCAAAAGCCTCTCACACTCGTCTACAAGTTACCCTAATTAGGCAATTAGGGTAACTCATGGGTTCCGGACCAGTGGTATCACTATGGTATCACAGTGGTATCACAGTGGGTCCAAAGGCTAGTGTCTGATTCAACTGAGACCTTTCCACAGTACAGCCAAGGGAGGAGGGGGCAAAGACTGAGTGGAGGGTCTGGGTGGGGTCCTGGCACCCCTGTGGGCTCATTAGAGGCGTCCATATGTGCTGTACTTAATGTGCTGGATTTGGAATAAAAAGCTTCCTCGGGATCCACACGCAGGCCAAATGGTTACAATGAAGCTTAGAGCCTAAATGATGTTACTGTTTATTTCTGCTTGTTCACACATTTTAACCAACTGCAGCGTGAACAAAGGAAAAATACAAAGCTATAAATGATAAGAAAATATTGGAAATCAAATAGGGAGATAATAAAAGAAAATATTTGATTTGCAATAAAAGTGTTGTAATACATTAAATATATTAATATTGCAGTTATTCTAAGGGTATAAATGTTATCCATTTTAATAAAAAACTATCATCCGTCACTTTATTTAAATTATATTGGTATTTTTTTATTAAATAATTTTTTGTTGCCGTCTGCTAATAATAATATAATAATAATATAATTAACACATTTTAAAAATAGTTAACCAGTGCAATATAGATCAGTTTTCTTTTATACTTCATGATATGTAAAAAAAAATTATATTGTTTTCATTCCTTTTATTTATTTGTATTTATTATTATCCTGGCCTTTTTTTTCTCAGCTGGAATAAATGCAAATATAATAACAAATGTTAAAACATTTTTACTAACAAAGTATATTAAAAAAATCTATCACTTTCATTCCTTTTAATCTATTTTTTGTTTATTATTATCATGGCTGTTGTTGTTTTCAGCTAAAAACAACAATAATAAGAATGAACAAATTTAAAAAATAGTATACAATACAACTGTTATATTTTTTTAATATAATAAAGTATTTAAAAACTATTATCCATCACTTTCTTTTGATTTAATTGCATTTTTATTTATTATATCATGACCTATTTTGCTGTTGTTGTCGGCTACAGAAAGAATCAGAATAATAATATTTACAATAACTAACACATTTAAAAAATGTATTCTGTATCAGTACAGTATAATGTTATGTTGTTTTAATATAAAGTATAAAAACTATAATCTAATGCTTTAATTGATTGTATTATTATCATGGCCTTTTTTGTTCTTCTCAGCTGGAAATAATAATAATCGTGATGATAATAATAACAACAAGTAACGCATTTTAAAAGATCCGCTTTTACAATAACTACATAATATAAAAGTAACATAATATTTTGTGTGGTTTATTTTAAAAAATTAGAACACTTAGTTTAATACAATAAGTTTAAATAACTAAATAACAATGTACAATACTTCTCCGATCATTTTATTTTGACACAGCTCATTTATTTGTTCTTATTAGAACAGAGGTGTCAAAAGTGTTTTCACTGAGGGCCACATCGCAGTTATGTTTGGCCCCAGAAGGCCGCTTCGACCAGTGAACACTATTATTACACATCTTTTTAATGTAGATAAAATGTAAAAAAATATATGGTAAATTGCAATAATTTCACCTCAAACTTTAGTCTATATTACTGTAAATGGAAAAACAGTACTGTTTTTATGGTAAAAAAAAAAAAAGGCTTCTTACTTGCCAGTAATTCACATTAGTTTTTTTTACAGAAAACTGCAATTTTACAGAACATTTTTGGCTCCTGAGCTGCCAGTTTTTGTTTAGTTTTCTTTTTACTGCAAATCAACAACTGTAGATTTTTCAGTGTATTACTGTAAATGCCACCAAAGTTCATTACAGTAAAAAATGTACTATTTTTTTTCATTTACCGAAAAATGCTATAAAAACCACAGCAAATTTAAAAATGTTACCATGAGATCTATTGCTACTTTTAAATTGCACAATTTGATGGATAACTTGCTCTACAATCATTATTAGTATTTTTAAAAATGGTTTGAATGTTGATTGGCAACACTAAATTGACCCTAGTGTGTGAATGTGAGTGTGAATGTTGTCTGTCTATCTGTGTTGGCCCTGCGATGAGGTGGTAACTTGTCCAGGGTGTCCACCACCTTCCGCCCGATTGTAGCTGAGATAAGCACCAACGACCCCAAAGGGAATAAGCGGTAGAAAAACGGATGGATGGGTTTGAATGTTTGATAATGTTTTTGCAGTTTTTAAGTTAGCATTATTTGCGATTACATGGAGTACAAGTTTTTATTTTCTCCCAAAATAGAAAGAAATAATACATTTTGTAAGAAAAGTTGCAGTACTTTATTAATACAAATTATTTCCTGGGTTTGGAGGGCCAAATAAAAGAAGGTGCAGGTGTACCTAATGCTGTGGCCTGCGACTACATATTGCACTTAAGCATCTTAGATGCTGCACTGCAGCATGAACTTTAACACAAATGCATAACTATGTCTATCCGGTAAGTTGCGTGTGAAAGGGAATTGACGGACATAATAAAATCAATGCTTGAGAGATGAAACGATGATGCAGGCAACGAGGTGACGACAACGACAACATCACGTGTGACATGCTGCACACTGCAGAATAAAGACGACAACACCACGGCAGCCAAATGATCATTCCACATGTTTGCGCAGCCACCATATAGAGATAGAAAGAGAGCAAGAAGGCGGGGGAATGGTGATGATCGGGGCCAGTATGTGTATGATAAACAGTTTGCGTATACAGTATATTCCTGCGCTGAGACACACAAGCAGTACCTGAATCAGACTGACACCTCCTGCAGCAGTTGGTTTCTGTAGGGTTCAAATTTTACATTTTTACTTGGGACAAACACTACTTTTGCACATACTGCATGTAATATACTTGATAGTCATCAATGAAACAGGACGTGCTGGGGAAATGGCACCTGTTGCTTTGTCAGGAGAACAACCACAAACCAAAATGGCAGCTCAACAACTGCTAAATTCCTCCATCGGGAGGTATCTGTGCGAGTGGGGGTGTTTGGGAGTGATAAACTGCCAAGAGTCTCGCCTCAAGTAGGTCAGCGCGACTCGAGAGAAGATAATCAAGGCCGCTTTGACCCCTTCTGTGCCAACGGCAAGTGGGTCAAATGTGCCAGTCAGCTGTTGGCGGACATCGCAGCAAAAGCTGTCGAAAGGACCGTGGCGCAACACTATTTGGCACCCTAACCCGGGTGACCTTACCTTTTCCTCTTTTACGCAAGAAATGTCATTGACAACCACAACGTTTCCTGCCAGGCATCCATCAATTGTTAGTTTTTTCACTATTTTGACCAATCAGACAAAACAGAATGATTAGCTGTCCAGTTAGCTACATAAATAAAGTACATTATTCATTTACAAGAATTTTCAAAAGTAAATGTAGCTTCTCGGCGGTAAGGAAACTCATTTTATCCGAGAGGAGACTGAGGGCGGCAAAGAAACAGGAGCGCTGCAGCAAAGTAGAGATTGCGTCAGGGTGCGCTGCAATGACGCCGTGATCTGCTCCAAACCGGGATAAACAATTACAATAAAAAGACTCGTTTTATTCTAAAGGAGACCGAGGGAAACAAAAAAAAAAACTGGAGCGCTGCAGCAATGTAGAGATTGTGCAGTATAATAATAAAACGTCAGGGCGCGCTTAGTTTATAATGACGCTGCGGTCTGTCTCAAGCTAGGACAAACAATAAGAATAATACATACTTCTCCAGGATGAGAAGAGGGCTTTTATACGAGAGGAGACTGCGGGCGACAAAAAAAACAGGAGCGCTGCAATAGAGTAGAGATTTTGTAGCAACACAGTTTTAGGGTGCGCTACAGTGACGCCGTCATCTGCTCCAAACCGGGATAAACAATAACAATAATACATATTTCTCCAGGATAAAAACACAAATTTTATTCAAAAGGAGACTGAGGCCAACAAAAAAAAAAATGGCGCGCTGCTGCATAGTATAGATTGTGCATTATAATAACGCAGCAACAGGATCTGTCAAGTCTGCTCCAATCCGAAACAAACAATAAGAATAATATATACTTCTCCAGGATAAGGAGATGCCTTTTATCCGAGAGGAGACTGAGGGCAGTAAAGAAAAAGGAGTGCTCCAGCAAAGTAGAGATTGCGTCAGGGTGTGCTGTAATGATGCTGTGATCTCCTCCATGCCAGGATAAACAATAACAATAAAAAAAAAATTATCCAGGATAAAAAGACTAATTTTATTTGAAAGGAGACTAAGGGCAACAACAAAAAAACTGGAGTTCTGCAGCAATTTAGAGATTGTGCAGTATAATAACGCAGCGCCAGGATGCGTTAAGTTTACAATGACGCTGCGGTCTGCTCCAAGCCGAGACAAACGATAAGAATAATATATACTTTAACGGATAAGGAGATGCCTTTTATCCGAGAGGAGACTGCGGGCGACAAAAAAAACAGGAGCGCAGCAACATTGTGGAGCAACACCGCATCAGGGTGCGTTGCAATGATGCTGTGGTCTGCTCCAAGCCTGGACAACAAATTTCTCCAGGACAAAAAAAAGACTCATTTTATCCAAGAGGAGACTGTAGGCAACACAAAAAACTGGAGTGCTGCAGCAATGTAGAGATTGTGCAGTATAATAATGCAGCGTCAGGGTGCACTAAGTTTTAAACTCGGACAAACAGTAAGAATAATATATACTTCTCCAGTATAACGAGATGCCTTTTATCTGAGAGGGAACTGTGGGCACAAAAGAAAGTGGAGCACTTCAGCAGAGTAGAGATTGTGGAGTATAATAACGCAGTGAGGGTGCGCTACAATGACGCTGCGATCTGCTCCAAGCCGGGACAAACAATAGAGTATACTTCTCCACGGTAAGGAGACTCTCTTCATCAGAGAGGAGACTGAGGGCAGCAAAGAAACAGGAGCGCTGCAGCAAAGTAAAGATTATTGAGCAACACAGTGTTAGAGTGCGCTAAAATGACGGTGTGATCTGCTCCATGCCAGGAAAAACAATAACAATAACAATAATATACATTTCTCCAGAATAAGAAGACTCATTTTATCTGAGAGGAGACTGAGGGCAGCTAAGGAACAGGAGCGCTGTAGCAAAGTAGAGACTGTGGAGTTAGGTTGCGTTAGGTTTACAATGACGCTGCTAACGGGACACGCTAACAAACAAAAACAATAATATGTAATTATTCTGACTCGTTTTATCCAAAAGAAGACTGAGGGCAAAGTGATAATTCTTAGTTTTATTTTCCCACGTGAAAATATTGAAAACAGTGCTGCAATGAATACAACAAACAATAATATAAAACAATATTTACTCCTGTAGGGTGAGAGGGGGTAATTCTAGAGACTGAGGGCAGCACAGACTACGGAGTGCCGTATGACGTTACAGAGTCTGGTAGAGCTAACCTTAAAAGCAAATATAACATTAATTAAGAAGTACAGAGTTTGGGCTGAAAAGCGAAAACACGCAACATTGAGCGCATCAGTCTAAACTGAACGTGCTAACAAATGAACAAAAACAATATTTACTTCACCACCCGAAAGGGTGTCCTATCCAAGCGGAGACTGAGGTCACCAGTAAATAAGGCTGATGGTCAAAGGTCATTTCCAAAGTAGTTATGTTGCCTGCTCTCCTCAGTAGGTTTACGCTAACAAACGTTGTATATGTGAGGGTCAGAGGACTCATTTTATCCAATAGAAGACTGAGGGCAGCAGTAAAGTGGAGACTTTGGAGTACAATAAGGTAAGATCATGTCAGCATACAGTAACAAACCTGGCTAAAGCTTAACTAAATAAAGTATTCCAGTTTTCTGCCCTTTTTTGGCTTTCCATGTCAATAAACTGCTAAAAAGCTAACAAACAAACACACAGTAATTACTTACACAGAGTAAGGGGATTTATTTTATCAACAGCAAGACTGAGGGCAGCGGCACAGTAGAGACTTAGGACTACAACGCTGCAGCTTCAAGGTGGGAAAAGGTTAGTATACAATACCAAATCTGGCTAATGAAAAATGTGGTAAACTACTCTAGTTTCCAACTCTCCTATAGTTTTATAAGTCAATAAACTGTGAAAGAAGAAGTAGACTCATTTTATCCAAGAGGAGACTAAGGGCAGCAGCAAAGTAACCCATACCAAATATGCTACATTATTTTAGTTGCCAAATCTTCTTTGGTTTACCATGTCACTACACTGAAAATGCTAACAAAAACAATATTTACTTCTGAAACCTACAGAATTAATGGACTAATTTTATCCATGGGGAGACTAAGGGCAGCAACAAATTAGCTAATAGTAAATATGCTAAAGTATTCTAGTCGCCAACGCTTATGTGGTTTACCATGTCACTACACTAAAAATGCTAACCAACAAACAATATTTACTTCTTCAACCTACAGAATGAGAGGACTCGTTTTATCCAAGAGGAGACTAAGGGCGGCAGCAACTTAGCACATACTAAATATGATCAAGTATTCCAGTTGCCAACTCTTCTTTGGTTTTCTATGTCAATAAAATGTGAAAATGCTACAAAAAAACAATACTTACATCTATAACCTACAGAATAAGGAGACTTGTTTGATCCAAGAGGACAATAAGGGTAGCAGCAAAGTTGCTCATACTAAATATGCTAAAGTATTCTAGTTCCCAACTCTTTTTTTGGTTTTATATGTCAAGAAAGTGTGAAAATATTTACAAAAACAATATTCTGAAACCTACAAAATAAGGGGACTAATTTTATCAATGGGGAGACTAAGGGCAGCAACAAATGAGCTAATACTAAATTAGCTAAATTATTAGTAGTTGCAAACTCTTATTTGGTTTTGTATATCAATAAACTGTGGAAGTGTTTTTCTCTACACAGTATGTGGAATAATTCTCTCAACAGGAAGACTGAGGGCAGCAGCAGAGTAGAGACTTAGGAGTACAACACTGCAGCTTCAAGGTAAGAAAAAGTTAGCATACAATACCAAATCTGGCTAATGAAAAAAATGCTAAACTCTCCTCTAGTTTCATATGTCAATAAACTGAAAATGCTAACAATCATATAATATTTACTTCTACAACCTCGAGCATAAGGAGACTCATTTTATCCAAGAGGAGACTAAGGGCTGTGACAAAGTAGCTAATATTTAATATGTTAAAGTATTGTAGTTGCCAACTCTGTTTTGGTTTTCTATGTCAATAGTATGTAAAAATGCTAACAAAACATTTACTTCTTCAACCTGTGGAATAAGGGGACTCATTTTATCCAAAAGGTGACTAAGGGATGCAGCAAAGTAGCCAAGACTAAAAATGCTCCAGTATTGTAGTTGCCAACTCTTCTTTGGTTTTCTATGACAATAAACTGTGGAAATGCAACAAACAGTATTCATTTCTACACAGTACGAGGACTAATTGTATCAACGGGAAGACTAAAGGCAGCAGCAAAGTGGAGATTGTGGAGTACAACACCGCAGCTTTAAGGTAAGATAAGGTTAGTATACAACAACAAATGTAACTAATGCTAAGTTTGTTCAACCACGCTACTTTTGTTTTTCACGTCCCACACTAACCAACAAACAATATTTACTTCAACTTAAGCGGACTCATTTTTATCCACGGTGAGACTGAAGGCAGCAACAAATTAGCTTATACTAAATATACTAAATTATTTCTAGTTGCCAACACTTCTTTAGTTTTGCATATCAATAAAGTGTGAAAATGCTAACAAAAACAATATTTACTTCTGAAACTAGCAGAATAAGTGGAATAATTTTATCCATGGGGAGACTAAGGGCAGCAGCCAATGAGCTAATACTAACTATGCTTAAGTATTTCTCGTTGCCAACTCTTCTTTGGTTTTGTATGCCAAAGTGTGGAAATGCAACAAACAATATTTATTTCTACACAGTACTGGGACAAATTGTATCAACGGGAAGACTGAGGGCAGCAGCAAAGTGGATATTGTCGAGTACAACACCGCAGCTTTAAGGTAAGACAAGGTTAGCATACAACAACAAATGTAACTAATGCTAAGTTTGTTCAACCACGCTACTTTTGTTTTTCACGTCCCACACTAACCAACAAACAATATTTACTTCAACTTAAGCGGACTCATTTTTATCCACGGTGAGACTGAAGGCAGCAACAAATTAACTTATACTAAATATACAAAATTATTTCTAGTCGCCAACACTTCTTTAGTTTTGCATATCAATAAAGTGTGAAAATGCTAACAAAAACAATATTTACTTCTGAAACTAGCAGAATAAGTGGAATAATGTTATCCATGGGGAGACTAAGGGCAGCAGCCAATGAGCTAATACTAAATATGCTTAAGTATTTCTCGTTGCCAACTCTTCTTTGGTTTTGTATGCCAAAGTGTGGAAATGCAACAAACAGTATTTATTTCTACACAGTACGGGGACAAATTGTATCAACGGGAAGACTGAGGGCAGCAGCAAAGTGAATATTGTGGAGTACAACACCGCAGCTTTAAGATAAGACAAGGTTAGCATACAACAACAAATCTAACGAATACTATGTTTGTTAAACCAGCGCTACTTTTGTTTTCCACGTCCAACGCTAACCAACAAACAATATTTACTTCTTCAACTTAGGCGGACTCGTTTTTATCCACGGGAAGACTGAGGGCAGCAAAAAATTAGCTAAAACTAAACATGCTGAAGTATTTCTAGGTGTCAACTCTTCTTTGGTTTTCTATGTCAATAGTGTGAAAATGCTAACAAAAACAATATTTACTTCTCAAACCTACAGAATAAGTGGGCTAATTTTATCCGTGGGGAGACTAAGGGCAGCAACAAATTAGCTAATACTAAATATGCCAAAGTCTTCCGGTTGCCAAGTCTTCTTTGGTTTTGTACGTCAATAAACTGTGGAAATGCAACAAACAGTATTTATTTCTACTCAGTACGGGGACTAATTCTATCAACGGGAAGACTGAGGGCAGCAGCAGAAGAGAGACTTAGGAGTAGGTTCAAGGTAGGAAAATGTTACCGAATCTGGCTAATAAAAAAATTGCTAAACTTCTGTAGTTTCCAGCTCTTCTATGGTTTTATATGTCACTAAACTGTGAAAGTGCTAATAACCAAAGAATATTTACTTCTACAACCTACAGCATAAGGGACTCATTTTATCCAAGAAGAGACTAAGGGCTTGGACAAAGTAGCTAATATTTAATATGTTAAAGTATTCTAGTTGCGTACTCTGTTTTGGTTTTGTATGTCATTAATTTGTGAAAATGCTAACACACATTTATTTTTTCAACCTACTGAATAAGGGCACTCATTTTATCCAAGAGGAGACTAAGGGCAGCAGCAAAGTAGCCAAGACTAAAAATGCTTGAGTATTGTAGTTGCCAACTCTTCTTTAGTTTTCTATGTCAATAAACTGTGGAAATGCAACAAACAGTATGTACAGTATTTCTACACAGTACGGGGACTAAAGGCCTACTGAAACCCACTACTAGCGACCCCGCAGTCTGATAGTTTATATATCAATGATGAAATATTAACATTGCAACACATGCCAATACGGCCGGTTTAGTTAACTAAATTCCAATTTTAAATTTCCCGCAAAGTTTCCTGTTGGAAACGTCGCGGAATGATGACGCGTTCTTGTGACGTTATTGGTTGTAACGGACATTTTATCCCAGCACCACTCACGGCTAAAAGTCGTCCGATTTAATCGCATAATTACACAGTATTCTGGACATCTGTGTTGCTGAATCTTTTGCAATTTGTTCAATTATTAATGGATACCACAAAAAAGAATGCATTTGGTGGAAAGCGGTGTATTTCGGCCGGCTGTAGCAACACAAACACAGCCGGTGTTTCTTTGTTTGTTGTGAAGCTTTAATATGGAACAGGGCGGTCAAGCGAACATGTTTCTCTACCACATGTCAACCGGCAGGTTTCGGTGAGAAAATTGTGATAATAAGTCGGCTCTTACTGTAAACATGAGCGGAGCTTGTGTCGTTCTTCCTGCAGCTGTCAAAGAGGCAGCTGCGACTTTCTTGGCTTCACTTAGAGACACTGGCGGTCACCGCACCCCTCCGACTTTCAGGTATGACTATATAATCTCACTGAAACACTACTAACACAATAAGCAGATAAGGGATTTTCCAGAATTATCCTAGTAAATGTGTCTATTAACATCTGAATCGCTCCCACTGCCCTGTCTTTTTTTTTTCTTCTAGTCCTTCACTCTCACTTTCCTCATCCACGAATCTTTCATCCTCGCTCCAATTAATGGGGAAATTGTCGCTTTCTCGGTCCAAATCCCTCGCGCTGCTGGTGGCTATAATTGTAATCAATGTGCGGGATGTGAGGAGCCCTCACACCGGTCACATCACGCGCACACAAGGCTTTTTTATCAGCGACCAAAAGTTGCGAACTTTATCGTCGATGTTCTCTACTAAATCCTTTCAGCAAAAATATGGCAATATCGCGAAATGATCAAGTATGACACATAGAACGGACCTGCTATTCCCGTTTAAATAAGAAAATCTCATTTCAGTAGGCCTTTAAGCGGACTTGTTTTTATCCACGGGGAGACTGAGGGCAAAGCGAGCAGGGGTTTGTTTCCGCTACGACTGGTACCTGCTTTAGCGGCAATTTGTTATCTCCTTCTTTTGACTGGGACATTGAGGTGTAAAAATGCCAGCGGCAGACGAGACAAACAGTAGCCGTGCTAACTCCTCCATCATGAAGCGGAACAAAGGAGCGATACGGGAGGTGGGCTTGGGGGGTGGCAGCCCTAATCTCTGCACTAGTGAAGCCGGCAGCTATTTTCAAGACCCCCCTCCCACCTTGCTCTCCTGTCTGTAGCATTCTTCCCCCCACCTCCCCGGGCAGCGGCAGTGCCTCCTCTCTCCTTGCCGGCGTGTCCAGTGAGCACACTGCACAATGCACATCAATTATTCATGGCAGCGCTCTGCAAAAGCCAATCACAGATGGAGCCGTGGCGCTAATGGGCTCCTCGCCGTCCGTCTACGCGCTTCCCCGTTGCACTCGGGCTGCGAAACCAGCCCAAAAACATCAGCGGAGTGCAGTGGGTGGGGGGTTAAGCGGCACGGGAGATGTGTGAGGGAAGGATTGAGCAGGAAGTAGAGAAGGGTTAGTAAAGACAAGAAGGGGGAGTAAAGAGAACCAAAATGCTTATCTCCTCACCTCGGTATGTATGTATGCAGCTGCTAGTGATGTATCTCCTCTTTTCTGTCTAGTGATCCATTGCTCGCTCTCCCAATACACACATCACACAGAAGCAGAGCCACACAGCCAGAAGGGAGACAGGACAGGAGGGGAGGGGAGTTTAAAAAAAAAAAAAAAAAAAAAGCAAGGCAGCTCACATTTCAAACTTGCAAAGAGGGGGTGGTGCCTAATGTGCTAGACAGGCTGGATCTTGGCCTCCGTCCTCGGTCAAATAACCATCAAAATCACTGAAAAGCAACAAGAGGACATGCCCAATGTAATACATACATATATGGCGGGATAAGGGGAAAAAAAAAGTAGTGGCAGTGTTTTTCACACGCGACTTAATCCGTCAAAATAGTAATTAAGGAGGGGGAGGAGGAGGCGGCTTAGTGTCGTGGCTTTCTGATGCATGCAAGACGAGGAGGAGGGGCCAATTAGCGCTCACCAGCCACGGCTCTTTGGTTAAACACATTTGGAAATGATCCTAATCATGACAACATCTAGTGTCGTTATGAAGCACCGTGTTTAATATAAATCATAATACAAGAAATATTAGGGGTGTAACGGTACACAAAAATTTCGGTTCGGTACGTACCTCGGTTTGGAGGTCACGGTTCGGTTCATTCTCGGTACGGTAAGAAAACAATAAAATATAATTTCTTTGGTTATTTATTTATCAAAATTTGTAAACAACGGCTTCATCCTTTTAACATTGGGAACATTATAATAATCCTGCCCACGTTAATCCACATTAAACTGCCTCAAATTGTTGCTTTGATGAAATAAAATGACAAAACCTTTCTTCTACATATAAAAAGTGCAACATTAAACAGTTTCAAGTCAACTCATCATGCTTAATTTATTACAGCATTTGGGAAGTCTGTAGTTGACTTTTATTATGCACACACACACACACAGCAAAATGAGCTAACGTAACGCTAAAAGCTATTAGCTTTCACTTCAACTATGAGCGAGCTGAGCTGCAGTTTAAGTTTCTAGAAGGTCAACGGGCTCATAGTGATGTTTGTAATAGTTGTGACTGGGAAGTGTTTTATATAATTTGGGGAGTGTACGATGTCCGCCGCTCACCTGCTAAACACATATCTGCTCATCTCGACGCCGGAGCACTGACCCCATGCTTTCTGAATACGCACTGCTGATTGGCTTTGTATGTAACCAATCAGATGGTTGTGTGGGCGGGACAATGCTGGGTGCTCACTGCTCAGACAGAGGCAGAAAGCAGAGCAGCTTGTTAAGACTTTAAATTACAAACTCGTTCGATACACCCTCGTACCGAACCGAAACCCCCGTACCGAAACGGTTCAATACAAATACACGTACCGTTACACCCCTAAGAAATATAGATAATACACGTGACAGTAAGGTGACTGTGGAAGAAGGGTACGGTTAGATAAGCTCTGCTTCTTCTTAGAGCTGGGCGATATTGCCTTTTTTTAATATCGCAATATTTTTTAGGCCATAACGCGATATACGATATATATTACGATATTTTGCGTTGGCCTTGAATGAACACTTGATGCATATAATCACAGCAGTATGATGATTCTATGTGTCTACATTCAAACATTATTCTTCTTACTGCATTCATATATGCTCATTTTAAACTTTCATGCAGAGAGGGAAATCACAACTAAGTCAATTGACCAAAAGTGTATTTATTAAAGTTATTAAGCAATGGCACGAACATTCAAGTCATTTCCAAAACATAAAGTGCAAGATTGTCAGAGACATTTTAAGTGTCAAATAAAAATGAGCTGCATAATAGGAAATCAAATAGTATTCGTCCTTCACTATGTGGTATGTTACTAAGGTTATGAAATTCTCTTCATTCTCTAGCGAGTGACTTTTCAAATGATGCTACATATTAGCAGTAATGTTACTTTTTATAGCAACGCTTTTCTCCCCACACTTGACAAATTACGGTTGTCTGTTCGACATATTCCCACTTGAAGCCGAACCACCGCCAGACGATGGAAACCCTGCTGTTTTTATTGGGAATTAAGTCTTCCTTCATTTGTTACCAGATCCGCACCTTCTTTCTCTCGTACGGCTACGTTAGCAGCTAACGTAGCCCAGTATGCTACCTCTCTGGCCTGAGAGGGCAGACACGTATGTGACGTATGACATGACGTATGTAAGAATGTGCGCCTGCTTGTCTGTGACGACAGACAAGAAAGAGTGAGAAGAGCCTGAATGCCCGCAGCTAAAAGCAACTGCGTGAGAACGTATACTCTAATATTACGATACAGTCATTTTCTATATCGCACAGAGAAAAACCCGCGATAAATCGAATATATCGATATATCGCCCAGCCGTACTTGTTGCTACTCCTTTTCGGACATGTTGTAGTAACAACAAAAAACAATTATACAAAACACTTTCAAAAATAGAATAAAATAATAATGATAAGAATAAATATATAAACTAATACGGCAGTAGTGCTTTAAAAGATAGAATACAATTAATAGTAAAGTGACTATGGAAGAGGGGTACGGTTAGATGAGCTCTGCTTCTTGCTACTCCTTTTCGGACATGTAGCAACAACAAAAAAACATTATACTAAACACTTTCATAAATAAAATAATAATACAACTAAAAATAGAAGCTAATAAGGCAGTAGTGCTTTAAAAGACAGAATACAATTAATAGTAAAGTGACTATGGAAGAGGAGTACGGTTAGATAAGCTCTGCTTCTTGCTACTCCTTTTTGGACATGTAAAGCAACAACAAAAAACAATTATACGAAACACTTTAAAATATAAAATTAAAAATAGAAACTAATACGGCAGTAGTGCTTTAAAAGATAGAATACAATTAATAGCAAAGTGACTATGGAAGAGGAGTACGGTTAGATAAGCTCTGCTTCTTGCTACTCCTTTTCGGAGATGTTGTAAAGCAACAACAAAAAAGAATTATACAAAACACCTAAAAATATATAATAATAAAATTAGAAACTAATAAGGCAGTAGTGCTTTAAAAGATAGAATACAATTAATAGCAAAGTGACTATGGAAGAGGAGTACGGTTAGATAAGCTCTGCTTCTTGCTACTCCTTTTCGGAGATGTTGTAAAGCAACAACAAAAAAGAATTATACAAAACACCTAAAAATATATAATAATAAAATTAGAAACTAATAAGGCAGTAGTGCTTTAAAAGACAGAATACAATTAATAGTAAAGTGACTATGGAAGAGGGGTACGATTAGATAAACTCTGCTTCTTGCTACTCCTTTTCGGATGTGTTGTAGCAACAACAAAAAACAATTATATAAAACACTTAAAAATATATAATAATAAAAATAGAAACTAATAAGGCAGTAGTGCTTTAAAAGATAGAATACAATTAATAGCAAAGTGACTATGGAAGAGGAGTACGGTTAGATAAGCTCTGCTTCTTGCTACTCCTTTTCGGAGATGTTGTAAAGCAACAACAAAAAAGAATTATACAAAACACCTAAAAATATATAATAATAAAATTAGAAACTAATAAGGCAGTAGTGCTTTAAGAGATAGAATACAATTAATTGTAAAGTAACTATGGAAGAGGTCTACGGTTAGATAAGCTCTGCTTCTTGCTACTTCTTTTCGGACATGTTGTAAAGCAACAACAGAAAACAATTATACAAAAGACCTGAAAGTATAATAATAAAACTACAAACTAATAAGGCAGTAAAGCTTTAAAAAATATAATACAATTATTAGTGAAGTTACTTTGGAAGAGGGGTACGGTTAGATAAGCTCAGCTTCTTGCTACTCCTTTTCAGACATGTTGTAAAACAACAACAAAAACAATTGTACAAAACACCTGAAAATATATAATAATACAACTAAAAACTAATAAGGCAGTAGTGCTTTAAAAGATAGAATACAATTAATAGTAAAGTGACTATGGAAGAGGGGTACGTTAGATAAGCTCAGCTTCTTGCTACTCCTTTTCAGACATGTTGTAAAACAACAACAAAAACAATTATACAAAACACTTAAAAAAATATATAATAATAAAACTAGAAAATAATAAGGCAGTATGAATTGCTTAACATGGACCCCGACTTAAACACGTTGAAAAACTTATTGGGGTGTTACCATTTAGTGGTCAATTGTACGGAATATGTACTGTACTGTGCAATCTACTAATAAAAGTTTCAATCAATCAAAAAAAAAAGTAGTGCTTTAAAAGATAGAATACAATTAATAGTAAAGTGACTATGGAAGAGGGGTACAGTTTGATAAGCTCTGCTTCTTACTACTCCTTTTCGGAGATGTAAAGAGAAAATGAAAATATGTGAAATATGGGATGGATCATATTGGAAATGTATGTAGGTTCGAATTAAATTCAGTTTTTACCATCAACTATAAATTTACTATAAAGTAAAAATGACAATATTAGCAATAACAAATCAAATTGACCTATATAAGAACATACAAAAATAAGAAGAATAAGGACGTCAGATATGTTTGAAATAAACTTCAATCAACCAAGTAACTAAATAACTTCTTATCATCAACTATGTATTTACTATAAAGTAAAAATTAAAATAATAACAATAACAACACAGGAAATCGACCAAAGGTTTGGACACACCTTCTCCTCATTCAATGTGTTTTCTTTATTTTCATGACTATTTACATTGTAGATTGTCACTGAAGGCATCAAAACTATGAATGAACACATTTTAAGTTATGTACTTACCAAAAAAAAAAAATTGTGAAATAACTGAACATGTTTTATATTCTACTTTCTTCAAAATAGCCACCCTTTGCTCTGATTACGGCTTTGCACATTATTCACATTCTCTCGATGAGCTTCAAGGACACCTGTGAAGGGAAAACCATTTCAGGTGACTGTCCCTCGAAGTTCATTGAGAGAATGCCAAGAGTGTGCGAAAAGTAATCAGAGCAAAGTGTGGCTATTTTGAAGAACCTAGAATATAAAACATGTTTTCAGTTAGATAACCTTTTTTTGTTAAGTACATAACTCCACATGTGTTCATTCATAGTTTTGATGCCCTAAGTGACAATCTACAATGTAAATAGTCATGAAAATAAAGAAAACACATTGAATTAGAAGGTGTGTCCAAACTTTTGGCCTGTACTGTATATAGGAACTTAAAAAAATAATAAAAAGAATAAAGATGTCAGGTGTAGCTATATTGAACTCCATCCATCCATTTTCTACCGCTTGTCCTTTATGAAATAATATTAATTGTAAAAATAATATTCATTTTAGCTAGATATTATTTGAGTTATTCAAGTATTGATTAGTGTGTTCGATTAATCGAATAATCGGATAAAACACACTTTAGTTTTTCTTCTGTGTTGAAGATAATTTTGATATCTTTAATCATAAGATAAAAATGAATGGAAAAAAATGTTCAAAAGGCTTTAAAAGTAAGATATATGCTTTAATGTTTTTTCTAAATAGTGAAAATAGATTTAAAAAAATATATATATCCTAGGCTAAATTGCTTTTGAAAAACTTTTAAAAAATTGAATAGTAAAAAAAGAGGCAAATGTGCCCAATCTGAATGTAATACATTAATAAAGTTAAGGCAAAAGTGCACTAAAAAAATAAAAAAATAACAAATAAACTTAAAAACAATAACAACAACAACACTTTAAAAAATAAAATAAAACAAATAGAAACTAATAAGGCAGTAGTGCTTTAAAAGATAGATTTATTTTATATGTATGTATGTGTATATATATATATATATATATATATATATATACACATATATATGTATAAATATATGTATACACATATATGTATACATATATAAATACACATATACACACATACATATATATATATATATATACATATACATGTATATATACATATATACATATGTGTATATATATAAATACACATACTGTATATATATATGTATATTTGTATATATATATACATACACACAGTATATCTATATATATATATATATATATATATATATGTCACGGGCGGCGCTGAAACCTATCTCAGCAACAATTGGGCGGACAAGTCTCCACCTCATCGCAGGGCCAACATTGTATATATATATATATATATATATATATATATATATATATATATATATATATATATATATATATATATATATATATATATATATATATATATATATATATATATATATATATATATATATATATGTATATATATATATATATATATATATATATATATGTATATATATATATATATATATATATATATATATATATACATACACACACAAAATAAAAAATAATAGGGTAAAAGTGCTTTTGAAAAACTTAAACAAAAACGTTAGATGGTAAAAAAACGAAAAAAAAAAAAACATATTCCCACTTAAGGAAATGCATCACTGCCTTGTTTCGGCTATGCAAAATGGCTATTAGCATTAGTTAGGTACCTCTGGCACTTCCTATCAGCGGTCATAATCTGGACATTCTCATCAGGACATTTTTTTTTTTGTACCAGCACTGTCCCGACACAGATGACACAGCCAGCCAGACACGGCTGACAAAAGCCTGCTTGTCGGTGAACTTTCTCTCTCCGAGGTTATCCCGGTCATGCGAGGACGTGTAACCATCAGGCGACGCTACATGTGTTAGAAAAAAACTAAGAGACAAACCCGGCCTACCCGACTAATTATCTGCTGAAAAAGCTTGTTTGTTCCGCGAGATGAATAACTTTGTCTGCTGAGCCTGAGCCTCTTTTCACCCTTTCTGAGGCGAGGAATTCCAAGAGCCTGTTGAAGCGCAAACAATCGGGAATGTACCACTCTAAGCCACAGAGTGAAAAATTGCGATTACGTTTTTTTTGTTTTTTTTGCGGTATCCCTATCAAGCTTGATAAAATGGGGTGTTTGATGAGTTTATCCTATGAGGGCCAGCAAACTCGCTTTGATGGCGCCAGAGCTCCACGTGCAATGGCGGACGCCCTGCACTAAGACTCTCCTAGTAATCACGGATTAATAGAACGGGCTAATCTCATTCACAAAGAGGTCACTACTACCACCCATCCCCCCTCTTAGCCGCCCCTGTGCATTGTGGGCCTCCTGCACAAAGGCAAAAAAAAAAAAAAGAGCTGCAAGATCTACCCCCCTCTCCAATCATTCTCGTCCGCCGCCGCCGCCGCCCCCCTCCTGAGTGCATCATTGAAGCTATCGGTTGTTCAAGTCGCTAAATTACACCGCCGCCTTTACTTGTCTTGTCAACTGTTCAGCGCCATTCAGGGGAAAAAGCAATTAAACTTAAGTAGAACAGACATATCTTTAAAACAAGTGCTCTCTTTGTCACAATTCAGATAAAAACCCCAGAAATGATAATGAAGTTTATGTCAAGATGATCGACATTTATGTCCACCAGTTCCGCACATCTCAGCTTTTCCCAGCACAGTACGAGCCCTAAAGCCACTTTATAATGGATGTCAACGCTACAAGATGAACATTGATTTTTTTTTTTTTACATTGCTGGAATCAGCTGAAATCGCCCAATTTTTCTCCCATGGTCGGCGGACGTATTCCGATGGTGTAAAAGAAATTAATCGGCACGGTCACACCACAGACAGAGAAATAGTCGAGACGCCCACAAAGTACAGCAGAACTCTTTCTGAACTCTTTACCGACTCCAAAGATAGTCTGATTATTAGTCATGTGCGATATCACGGATTTTCTTTCCTTTCTTTCTGGTACCGAGTAAAATTCAGGCTGGTATCAAAACCGATCCAATACTTTGTGCAAGTATACCTAACCATACCTAATTTAAAAAGTTTAGCTTTTTCGAATATACTAAATATTGGTTTTACATGGAAATAAGATGGGAAAATGCTAACAAACAAACAGTATTTACGTCTACAACTTTCAGAATAAGAGGACTCATTTTATCCAAGAGGAAATTAAGGGCAGCAGCAAAGTAGCTCATAATAAATATGCTAAAGTATTCTAGCTGCCAACTCTTCTTTGGCTTTCTATGTAATAAAATGTGAAAATGCTACAAAAAAAAACAACAATATTTACTCCTATAACCTGCAGAATAGGGAGTCTCATTTTATCTAAGCGGCGACTACGGGCAGCGGCAAAGTAGCTCATAATAAATATGCTAAAGTATTCCAGTTGCCAACTCTTCTTTGTTTTTTTATGTAAAAAAAATGTGAAAATGCTACAAAAAAAACCAAACAATAACCTGCAGAATAAGGAGTCTCATTTTATCCAAGCGGAGACTACGGGCAGCAGCAAAGTAGCTCATAATAACTATTTGCTAAAGTATTCTAGTTACCAACTCTTATCTGATTTTCTATGTCAATAAAATGTGAAAATGCTACAAAAACAATATTTACTCCTATAACCTGCAGAATAAGGAGACTCATTTTATCCAAGCGGAGACTACGGGCAGGAGCTAAATTGCTCATAATAAATATGCTAAGGTATTCTAGGTACCAACTCTTCTTTGGTTTTCTATGTCAATAAAATGTGGAAATGCAAAAAAAAAAAATATTTACTTCTATAACCTGCTGAATAAGGAGACTTATTTTATCCAAGCGGAGACTACGGGCAGGAGCTAAATAGCTAAAGTATTCTAGTTGCCGGCTTTTCTTCGGTAAAAGGACAGATAAAAAGATAAAATGCAAAAGTGCTTTATCTGATTTGTGTAATAAATAAATAAATAGACAAACAAATAAATAACTAAAGTTAGGGCAAAAGGACTTTAAAAATTAAACAAAATAGTCATAAGAGAAAAATAACAGAAAAATGAATGGAAAACATATATACAAAAAGCTTTAAAAGTAAGATATGTGCTTTAATTTCTTTTTATTATAGAAAAAAAATTAAACAACCTAAGCAAAAGTGATTTTGAAAGACCTAAATTGAAAAAAATTTAATAGTAAAAAATAAGAGGCAAAAGTCCATAATCTGATTGGGATACATGACTAAAGTTAAGGCAAACGCACACTAAAATAAAAATAAACATAAGAAGAACAACAATAAAAAAAACAAATTTTACAAAATGCTTTAAAAAAATTTAATAATAACAATAAAATAGATGCTTTAAATGATAGAATACAATTAATAGAAAAATACAAATAATCACATTTTTATCTTAAAAAAACAGTAAAATTGTAAGAAAAAAAAGAGCAAAAAATCTGAATATCATGAGAAAAAGCTGACTTGTTTTAAACTTATAATGAATAATATCTACACTCAGTCACCTATCACACAAAGTTTTGTCTTTAAAGATACATCTGTTTTAACATTTTTTTTTTTTTAAATAACAAAAATATCAAAATGGCCCTACCAATAGTATAGTATCCGAGACATTAAAACAACAACATTAAAGAACTTGTTGAATTAGGTCCTGGCGTTGAACAACTCAAACATAACGTTGAAACGACATGCTTTTTGACAACGTTTAATCAACGTTGGGTTCTGACGTTGATTTGACCATTGAATTTTGGTCATTTCTCAACCAATATTCTACAAAATAAACACAATAATGAAACAACATGCTTTTTGAGGTTGTGACCGTTGGAATTTAGTCATTTCCCAACCAACAATGTGGATCCAACGTTGGACATCAATAGCTCAACTTACAAATACAACTATTTTGCGACGTTGTTTCAAAGGACATGTATGTATAATTAACGTTGTATCAATGTCTTGTGCCTGCTTTGGTTTTATTTTGGTATTGTGTACTACTGACTTTGTTTTGGTCAAACAATTATATAGAACATTGGAAACTGCTTAAACTATTCCGATGGAGGGCGTTCAATCGTTCGCAACTCATTTCTCATTATGAAAGACATGGCGATGGATGGATTTTTTTCTATGCAGTCTAGCTTGTAAATAAAAGTCCTCTAGGAGGTCCTCTATTTCAGCCATTTAATCCAATAAATAACCATTCAAAAAGCGCCAACAATTTTCCATTTACATTTCATGACTTGAATTTTAGACCCTAACATATAAGCCTGCGTCGTTCTTCTCAACGAACAGCAGCTCCAGCGTAACATAAAAAAAAGAAACAGAAGGTTTCTGAACATATCCGTTTTACATTTCATATCTTTGGCTCACTTTTAGTTTCTCTCATAGCGTTATGGCCAATTATGCAAACTAGTTTATGCTGTGCGTGAATGCACAAAGGTGCGCTTTGTTGGAGTGCTAATCAGGCATATTTGTTCAGTGCACGACTGCAAGCTAATCCATGCTAAAATGCTATTCAGGCTAGCTGTATTTACATATTGCATCATTATGCCTCGTTTTTAGGTATTATTGAGCTCATTTAATATCCTTCACTTTTATCCTCTTTGTATATAATTTAGTTTTGCATGTCCCATGACACATGATCTGTATGTAATATTGGCTGCATTTCAGATAGGTTGTTTGTGTGCCATGTTGTTCCAGACCACAGCAAACATTACCTAGCTTGCCAACGATTGTAATGAATGTATTAAAAGAAGACAGCCTGCTGTTTTCTTTAACTTGGACACACACATTACAACCAGTAATTTCCAGGAGTTATCTCGCCTTCTGAGTAGCCTTTGATTTATTAATGGTTTCTAAAGTTGTAATAAATGTGTAGAATAAATATAACATTTCAACAAAAATTTGCTTCAGCCTGCGACACAGTCCTTTTGATAGTAGGCTATTATACCTAATATAGACACTTACATCATGTGTTGCCTGCATTATAAGATTTATATACAGCTCTTCATTTTTTTGGTTCCAGGCAGATTTGTTTTTTGTATTTTTGGTCCAATATGGCTCTTTCAACATTTTTGGGAAAATGGATCAATTTTATGGCAAAAACAGTAAAGTTGCTCATTGCACTCTACTCCATTTTTCCTATGTTTTTCTTTCAACAACTATTTGGACAAATAATAAATGCTACAAACGCAGCCTCTGATAGCGCAAAGGCCGTCCGTCCTCTACACCAAAACCCTGAACTTTGTGTTGCATTCGCAGGGCCAACTTTTCTGGCCTCTATAGTCATGTGACGCTCTTTCACCCCCTTGGTCGCTGGGCAACGGCCCTGCTGGATGTCAGGGAACAGGTCCTGCCCCTGGGGCCCTGGGGAGAGTCGTTTAAGGGCCATCTCCTTGGCTTCCACAGAGCGCTTTCTTTGCTCCTTAACAACCTCCTTGGCGGGGGAAAAGGGGGGGGGGGCCTCCCTCTGCAGAACGTCTGGGGGCTTTACTACGGCTGCCCGATAACACTGGGAGTTTCCCAACACTATTAATACATAAAGTGGTCTGAGATCGTAAGAACGTGAAATATGCAATGACAAGCGGAAACCCCAAAATCCAACAAAAGTCTGAATCCTTGTTGTCTAAATGTTTCCAAAGCCTCGATATCGACCCAGATAATCCCTCACAACGCTGGCGTCACGGATTTCCTCATACCACCCCTGACACGCTGACTTTGGGCCGAGATGCGTCGGCACAGGAAGGGAGAATAAAAAAAAAAACGTTGGACTTACCTGCCGATTTTGGGGTGAACTTGTCGCGATTGGCAGCGCACACCGCCAGGAGTCGGTAGCCCAGGTCCAAGTCGAAGCCTTGCTGCGCTGCGACACGGCTGACCACCTGAACACATTCAGCAAAAAGTCGGGATGTTGTCACTTCTCCCGTTTATGATGTACGGTATATGGCCAACAAAACAATCAGTGTCCAATCAGGGAAGGCCGATACGGCCGAACATCTGTATCGGTATATACAAAACCCAAAACCAATGAAGTTGGCACGTTGTGTAATTCATAAATAAGAAAAGAATACAATGATTTGCAAATCCTTTTCAGCTTATATTCAATTGAATAGACTGCAAAGACAAGATATTTATTGTTGGAACTGAATACATTTTTAGCTCGGTTGGTAGAGCGGCCGTGCCAGCAACTTGATGGTTGCAGGTTCGATTCCCGCTTCCGCCATCCTAGTCCCTGCCGTTGTGTCCTTGGGCAAGACACTTTACCCACCTGCTCCCAGTGCCACCCACACTGGTTTAAATGTAACTTAGATATTGGGTTTCACTATGTAAAGCGCTTTGAGTCACTAGAGAAAAAGCGCTATATAAATATAATTCACTTCACTTCACAAATAATCTTTGACTTAGAATTTAATGGCAGCAACACAGTGCAAAAAAGTTGGCACAGGGGCATTTTTACCACTGTGTTACATGGCCTTTCCTTTTAACAACACTCAGTAAACGTTTGGGAACTGAGGAGACCAATTTTTGGAAGCTTTTCGGGTGGAATTCTTTCCCATTCTTGCTTGATGTACAGCTTAAGTTGTTCAACAGCCCAGGGTCTCCGTTGTGGTATTTTAGGCTTTATATTGCGCCACACATTTTCAATGGAAGACAGGTCTGGACTACAGGAAGGCCAGTCTAGTACCAGCACTCTTTTACTACGAAGCCACACTGTTTTAACACATGGCTTGGCATTGTCTTGCTGAAATTTAGGAATTTAGGGAAAGATGATATGCTGCTCCAAAACCACCATTAGTGGTGCCTTCACAGATGAGTAAGTTACCCATGCCTTGGGCACTAATACACCCCCATACCATCACAGATGCTGGTTTTTGAACTATAACAGTCTGGATAGTTCTTTTACTCGTTGGTTTGGAGGACACGACGTCCACAGTTTCCAAAAACAATTTGAAATGTTTACTTGTCACACCATAGAACACTTTTCCACATTGCATCTGTCCATCTTAGATGAGCTCGGGCCCAGCGAAGCCGGCGGCGTTTCTGGGTGTTGTTGATAAATGGGTTTGGCTTTTCATAGTAGAGTTTTAACTTGCACCTACAGATGTAGCGACCAACTGTAGTTACTGACAGTGGTTTATTGAAGTGCTCCTGAGCCTATGTGATGATATCCTTTACAAACTGATGTCGTTTTTTGATGCAGTACCGCCTGAGGGATCGAAGGTCACGTGCATTGCCGCTTACACGCAGTGATTTCTCCAGATTCTCTAAACCTTTTGATGATTTTACGGATCGTAGATGGTGAAATCCCTAAATTCCTTGCAATAGCTCATTGAGAAATGTTGTTTTCAAACTGTAGGGAAACTTGTTCATGCATTTGTTCACAAAGTGGTGACCCTAGCCCCATCCTTGTTTGTGAATGACTGAGCATTTCATGGAATCTGCTTTTATACCCAGTCATGGCACCCACCTGTTCCCAATTAGCCTATTCACCTGTGGGATGTTCCAAGTAAGAGTTTGATGAGCATTCCTCAACTTTCTCAGTCTTTTTCGCCGCTTCTGCCAGCTTTTTGAAACATGTTGCAGGTATCAAATTCCAAAAGAGCTAATATTTGCAAAAAATAAAGTTTTCTGGTTCGAACGTTAAAATATCTTGTCTTTACAGTTTATTCAATTAAATATAGGCTGAAAAGGATTTGCAAATAATTGTAGTTTGTTTTTATTTACCATTTACACAACGTGCCAACTTCACTGGTTTTGGGTTTTGTAAAACCAATGACAGCAAACCAAACCAACAAAAAGCCCAGTTTGATACAACTGATCAATGATGACATCTTTCACTCTGCTACACGCGCGACGATATCATTTTATAGCTGTTTTATTGTTGTATTGTGATGATATCGTATCACATTTACCACCTGTAACATGAGCAGTCTCATACAATCCAGCAGAGCTTTGAATCATTGCTGCAAGCATCATCTCAAAGAGACGCTGAAGAGTCCTTGACGTCCACATGCAGCCGTTAGCGCAGCTGAGCCCAGCTCCCTGCATGCACCGTGTCATTATCTTACGTAAATACAGTATTGACACGAGACCAACACCAAGTATGTATATCTGCTCTCTTATTTACGGTGGGGCAAAAAAGTATTTAGTCATCCACCGATTGTGAAAGTTCTCCCACTTAAAATGATGACAGAGGTCTGTAATTTTCATCATAGGTACACTTCAACTGTGAGAGACAGAATCTGAAAAAAAAATCCAGGAAT